>NC_061117.1:68641444-68793459 GCF_002878395.1 Capsicum annuum
ACTCAATCCAAGAACGAAGCACCAGAAATTATAATAGTAAAGCTAGACTTCAACATATCTTCAAAAGGGTGGAAACAACGGAAGATAAAATTTGTGATATATATCAAGAAATGGGGGCATGTAACGAGGAAAGTAAGAGGATGAATAGATGGGCATGGAGGTCAATCATATAAATACTACGACCATTCCCACACCTCTAAATAAGCTTAACATTGAATAATCCTTGGTGATTTCCCAACCAACCGAGCATAATATGGTTGTAGATGTTGAAATAGAGGAAATGGAACTAGAGTCAAGAGAAGAATCCAAGCAAATTTCTTATGAAGACTCTAGTCCATTTCGGGGTGAGAATGACAAAATAGATGTAACTCCAAAATTAGAGAGAAGACCTAATTCGAACCATTTTTCAACATTATACTTGGTGGATATGATGAAAGACGAACCACCCAAGAAAATGATGAATTTTGGAGATGAGGAGGAAAATCCCTATATTTTGGAGTTTGTCATTCCAAAAGAGAAAAATGAAGCCCCTCACTTGAAGGAAAATAAATGCAAAATTGGTGTGTAACAAGTGAATTTTTGATGCTTTCACCAATACCCAATGAACCTATTAGAAAGTTTGAGGTAAAGTTGGGTAAAAGGTTTAAATCTTCAAAGTGGCTAGATAGAAAATATTTCATTGTGTCTCCACCTTTTCCCAAAGTACCTCAAGGATGTATTGATCTAAAGTTGGGCCGCCATTTCAAGTCTTCCAAATGGAGACATAAATTTTATAAGCAATGATGTCGTGCTGCGACTTTAACTAAGGCGCTTCTTGGGAGGCGACCCATGAAATTTTTCTTTATGTTTTCTAACATTTTTAATTCATTTTGTAGCTTGTTTTAGGGTGTTTGTAGGTGATAGCACAATTTGGAATGGTACCTCAAGAATAAAACCCCGGATAAGTATATTGGACTTTTTCATCACTTTCATCTCTTTAGTAGGCTTACAAGGTATGATCTTTAAAGTACGAATGATGACCATATTTCATTGTTTCTTTTGGTTTGAATTTAATTCATTTGATTTTAATTAGGTAGAATGTAGTTGTGGGATGAAGATTTTTGAATGTGTGCCTTATTTCAAATGCTAAATTGCAAAAGTTTTGCTTTCATACACTAGTGCACACCATGTGTTTGGTGAAACACCCACTTGAGGTTTGTTTGCTTAATTGAGTGATGGGTGATTTAATTGGGTTAGTATGTTTACAAATGGTGTGTTTGGTGATGAATTGGTGTATTGAGCTTGTTCACATGTGTAGTTATTTTACCTATTCAAACTCTTACATTATATGCACACCACGTGTTTGTTAAAATGTCAATAAGAGAGAAATGTCTTATATGCTTGTAAAGGTTGACGTAAACTTTCTTGAGGAATTGTGTGATCATTTTTGGAATATGTCTTTGAGTCCAATTGGTTTTAAAAGTTGTATAATCAATGGTTTTTGGTTGAAATTATGGATAAATGTTGTGACATGGTGTGATCGATTAGTGTGCTTATCATAGCATCTCCCGGTGAAGTCTAAGTAACTCGAGGAATATGAATGCTTGCCTTGCCCTATGATATATTGGTGACATCATTCTTAAGGGTAAAGGATCTTTTGTGTTTCCATTGTTTCCATAAGTATTTTATGAACTAAATGGATGATATGTGGAATTGTGAGGAAAGAATCCCATGAAGTGTAATAAAAATATTGTCTTGCATACGCCCAAGTTTTTCTTTATTTTTCTTTATTTTTTTAGGAAGAGGCAAAAGCTCAAAAATTCTTTCAAAATGTCATTGGCAAGAAATGAAATGATAGTTTTATTTTTTGAAAAAAAAATCAAGGATGTTTTTGAGCTTTCTTTTGAGTGAGACCATTAAATTCAATTTTTGTCTCTCTTTACAAGGATGAGTCATGACACAAAGTAATTTAATAAGCTCAAATTGCTCAAATTAGTTGGGATGTTAAAATTTTGCTCTATGAGTATTATGCCATGTGTGGTGAGATGTTTGAATAATTTTTGTACATATGTGTAGTCTAGAACTTTCCCCGAGTGTGTTCAAAGAGAAATCCTAGACAAGTTTTGTTTGGAGAATGACCCAAGGCCATTTTGGAACAGTCACATAGTCAAATTCCCACCTTAATATGTTTTCCTAGTTAACCCCATTGAGCCTTTTTATTCTTCTTTTGTGTGTGTAGTGATAACCTTGCGAAAATACCTTAGCCCTTTTTTTAATTCTCTTTTATGGGAATTAACCTCCTTTGATGCGTTGAATGATTCAAAGTAATGCAATATAGGCAAAAACCTAAGTTTGGGAGATTAATGTGATGTGCTAAGATATGCCAAGAAAGGTATATGTAAGGTGGTCAAATCATGTGCTTAAGAGACAAGAGACATACTTGATGGTAAAGTTGTTTATCCTAGTCCATAAAATGTGATGAGAAATAAGGAAAATGAGGGGGATAATTAAGGTTTTGGGTGGTTTTAATTGACACACTCTTTAGGTACTCAAAAGGGTCAATGAGTGACATATTTAAGGTTTTGTTGAAAAACTAGCCTCAAAGACTTTAAACCTAGCCTACCACATCATCGTCTATTAGAATTTGCACTAAAAAATTATGCTCTCATGCATAGGTTTCCCCTAGGAAAATATAGCCCCAAGATCCATTCGTAATTGCTTACTTTCTAATTATTCTTAGTCTCGAATTAGTCCCTTAGAAGCCCAAGAATTGTTTACATGTTAAAAACTATTTCAAAACCCCCAAACCAATTTGTACCATAGGTTTGAATCTAGTTAGTAGCTCTCATTTCGAACATACTAAATCGCCACTCACATTGTTCCCCGTGGATTTGACCCCGACTCTTAGTTGGGTAAATATATTGACAACGACTGTCTTACACCTAAATTGACGTGTAAGTTAAGATTCATCAGTAGGTAAATCTGTAGGGATGACATCTATGAACTTATAAATAATATAGACAGAATCTAAAGAAGGTGGTGAATCAACACTAGTATCACGAATATGAGAAAAATAGGATATATATCCCCTTTCTACAAGGCGGCGAGCCTAAAGAAAGGATATAACTCTCTAGGGACCCGATAAAGCGCACCCTTCCAAGTTATCCTTGGCACACCCAGTGAAGCTAAGTCATAGACTTAGCATAACAGTCTAGAATAGGATTATAGGGAGATAATAAATCCATACCCAAGATGACATCAAAATCTACCAGATCTAATATAATCTAATCTACCCAAGTCTCACAACCAACAAAAATCATTGCATAAGATCAATGCACCCGATCCACCACTAAACAGAGTCTCCTACGGGGGTAGATATACGGATAGGCATGGCAATAGGCTCACTAGTAGAATCAAAACCCAAAGAAAAATCACAGACACATAGAAGAAAGCCAATCCCAAATCAAATAATAGATAAGCAAATCTAAAATAAATAGAGACGATGCTTGTGATAACAGCATCGAAAGCATCTGCCTCAAGTCTAGTAGGTATAGCATAGCACTATCCATGTCCACTACCGAACTAATTATCCTCCCAACCACCACCATAGGTACCACCATATCTGTATTGCGTACCTCTACTACCCTGGGGTCACCTCTCATTACTGAGATAGGAGTACGCCTGAAAACACGACGGGACCAATCCTTGGCCGCATGGCTAAACTCATCACACACAAATCAACCTCAATGGACCGACTTAATTTAAGGATGTATAACTAATATAGAACGACCACCCTGGGATGACTCCCGACTACCCAAAGTTGTTGAACCAAAAAACCTACTACCTAAACCCTACAAAGTTGCTTGCACTGGTAAACTATGGTACCCACAGAAGATTTTGAGATCTCTGCCTCAAGGAGTGTGACCACTGAACTCGCCCTAATGGCGCACCCTCTTGGCGCTTCCCTAAGTAGATCAAAGAACAGCCTCAGTCATGATTACATGATTTGCCATACTCTGAAATAACACCCTTGATACCACCATCCAAGTAGTAGCCAACTGAAAAGTAGTATCCAATACTTTCATAAACTTTTAAATTTTCACAAACTCATTAGCAATACAGGGAATAGAATATCTGTACAAGGCATGGAAGCGTGCCTCATACTCGGTACTAATCATGGAGCCTTGCTCCAGATAATCATACTCGTCTCTTATCTAGTCCCTCAAACTGTATGGCATAAACCTATCCAAAAAAGCCTCAACAAATTGTTCCCAGGTCATCTCTAGTGAACTAAAAGGTCTGCAACTAAGAAGTGACCTTCACCAATCTCTAGCTACATCTCTTAGATGGCATATAGTATAAGCAACTCTGTGAGACTCAAGTGATCTAAGGTTATACAACTTCTCCCCAAAATTAATCAAAAACTCATAGGCATCCTTACCCATAGCACCACTAAACCTGGGCGGACCCAAGTAAGCGAATCTCTCAAACTTTTTCTGATCCGCAGAAGACATAATAGGACCTAAACCAATAGGAGGCATAGTGAATTTGGAAAATTGTGGTCCAACCTGAGGAGGTAGCATAGATAAAGGCAAAAACCCTAGACTCAAAATACCATTCTTGGATATTGACATAAAAGAAAGGATTGTACTCGGAGCCTGCAAAATACTATAAGTAGAAATCGGTACTGATAAAGGAATCACACTCAAAATTGGAGGAACACCATAAGTAGACTCTGGCATAGATAGTGGTAAAACACTCAAAGCTGGTAAAATACCAGGTGCACTCAATGGAACACTCTCCATATGAGTTAACAAATGAATTAATAAACCCTCCAAGATTGGAGTAGTAGTACTCTATGGAACCTGAGTAGGACCCACGTCTCTAGCAGGATCAACCTCGGGCTTAGGGGAGACCCCCTATTACTACCTATAAAAGAGGTAGATCCTCATGCCCATCCTATACCTCGAGCTCATCCATGGCCCCTACCTCAACCCATAGGTTGGGCTCCTTCCTCAGGTGACAGCTCAATATCTCTAGTCTCACTGGATCTAGTCCTCACCATCTATGCAGAAAAGAGTGAAACACAATTTAGAATATAGGATATGGAAAAACCAGCATGATAAGGAACAAAATAAGGAAAATTTCCTAAAGATATCTTACAGCCTCTCAAAGATAGATACAGACGTCTACTTACCAATCCACGAGACTCTACTAGACACCCTTTTCTTATACTGATGAGACCCATGAACTTGGCTACTTTGATACCAATTTGTGATGACCCAAAAACTAAGGTCATGATGGGACTTATCGTGGCTAATACTTAACAAGTAAGCCAATCACCCAATTTAATATGAAATAAGAAAAATAATACAAAATCCCAAGGTGGGACTTCTAAAGGAAAGTCAAACCTCACTTGTATAGTAATAGTGGAAGTCTAAATGATAAAAGTACCATAAACCATCCCCAAAACATAGTGTCACAGTGTAAGAACAACTAAATACAACTCAAAGTTTGAAAATCCAATTAAAACCCACAATTATGTCTCTAAATATAAAATAAGACATAAACTAAATAGGATGAGGTCAGAAGCCATCTCTAATAGCATGGAGCAACCACTACCTCGAATGTCAACCACGCCTAAACTCAGTTGTTGTGCGATGCATTCATACCTGGATCTACACCAAAAAAATAAAGTAGGGATGAGTATGATTTCTTCTACTCAATAGGTATCATAGACTAACTAAGAAAAGTAGAAAATAAGATATAAAAATACACACTATGAGCATGTCACCTACAAGAAAAAAATATCCCAAATGGTAGTTCACACTGTCTCTACTAAAAAATCTAAAATAATTCATAAGCAGGAAATAGGTACGAAAAGAAACAGAATAGACATGCATTAGATAAAATATATAAACACAACACTAACGATGCACAAATGAATGAAATGCAATGAGGATGATAATGATGATGTTGTAATATGATCGAGGTTATCACATAACCTCTGTATACACCTACCGAGCATCAGTGCTTCTAGGTAGGACTCGTGGAGGGTTCGTAACCCAAATACTATATCAATACTCAAATCCCAATCTCAATATCTATATCTCTTCTTTGACTCATGGGATAAGATGGAGGGTTTTGTAAAAATGTCTCAATTCTGTCCAAAATCAATATTTCCACATTGGCACTAATGTCTCATAAATGTATGTATGAATGCTCACAACCAAACTAGTAGGGAGATCCTAAAGCTATTCAATATATATGCACGTGAGCTAAAATCAACTCAATAAGTCAATCATCCCTGATTCACTATAAGCTATGTAATATTAAAGTGAAATATGCATGTGAGACATTATTAATATCATATCAACACAAAGTTAGGCAGTTCTATCATGAAGAAAGTAACCAAATATATACACAAGGCCAACCATATCATATAAGACCCCTTATACGGGCCACACATAACAAATATCATCTCAAATCACCAATAACAACAATATAAAAACCTACACAAGCACAAAATAGTAATAACATTATTTCCATGATTATTACCCATACCCATAGTATGCTTTTATATAAATATTAACTACCCATCTCAGTGTGAAGAAAGTTAAGCAATAACCTACCTCGTGATGCTAAAATCCAAGCCTAAAACTCTTCACTTGGAGATTTTTCCCCTCTTGAATGGCCTCAAAATCAACTAAAACACATAAATATTAGATATATATGTCAAAGGGAAGCCAATGATACTCGTACAACCTATTGTCAAAATCAAAATCAAAATGGATCCCTAAAATGAGTTTCCAAAAAGAAAGGTTAAAATGGGATTTTAGTTTACAAATACCTTACCTATGATTAAAGGAAGCCATAGGAGAAAACCTAAGGTAAAATGGATTAAAATGAGGTTTAAATTGAAGAAAAACAAATTTCAAGCCTTTTGGATCAAAATCCCTAAATTTCACTTTTAAAATAACGAATTAATGGGTTTTACACTGATTTTTATATGGATACCCAGTTGTAATCGCTTAAGCGACTAAATGATCTCTTAAGAGGACATCACATAAGTGACCAGGTCATTGCTCAAGAGACTAGTCCGTATGAGTTGGCCTTTATTTAAGAGACCATCTTGTCGCTTAAGCGACCAGGTCATCGCTTAAGCGACTAGGCCACATTAGTTGGCCTTCACTTAAGTAGCCCTTTGATCTCTTAAGAGACCATATGATCACTTAAGAGACTATATCAACTGAGGCTACACCAGTAAACATGGAGTTTTTTCTAAGTTTTCGATATGCCCTCGGGATTCATTTGAAATCCCAAGAATACAAATGACATATGGTAATTGACTAAGTTTGATGCTCTAGACTCAATGGAGATGTCAGATTTTCAACCAAAAAAAATTGACCCACAAGACCCTATTTTACTATTTTCTAAGCTAAGGGTCAAAATAAGATCTAAAAGCCACAAAACTGAACCAACCACCTTACCAACCAAAAATTGATGTTTTGGATCTATTGACTAGGTTCGGTTTTCTATCCAACACCTAGAATAATAAATATTGATCGATGACAGCGCAAAAGCAAGTGTACGTAGTCTACCAAGTAATATAATGGCCTTAAGGAAAGCCAAGTATCAATCTCACAGAAACTTGTTCCAACAACTATCAAATTATATTTCATTTATTAAGATTAACTTGATGCGAAGTAACCAAAAAAGAGTTTGGAGATTTGTAAAACTAAATGTAAAGTAAACAATGCATAAAATAAAAGACTTGAGACCATCAATAGAGTAAAGCCTAGAGTTAAAGCACTTCGAACAATCATACTAAGTTATTGAATTTTATTCTTAAAGTCGCTAATCTTGGTTGTTGATTCGTAGGGTTTATCACAAGATCATAGTCTCCTGACCTCTAATCGTCTACCTAACTTAGACATTACTACTGCATCGTTGAGTGGGGATGTAATAGTCCAATTAGGTGCTTAAATCTATCTACCTATATGTGAACCAATCAAGGATTCTAGGTATATCCCTGTTCTAGAAGCTAATTCAAATTCCTTATTTCATAAAGGAATAAGAACCTTACTTTGTTTATCCCCACGTTCTATCTCCCTATTCCCCCTCCCGAGATCAACAGGTCGACAATATATGTATTCTAAGGTTATCCACTCCTTAAAATAATTAAAACAAGAATAAACAAATAACCAAATATGATAAGAAACTCAAAGAACTCAATTCAAAATGATAGTTGTCTTGTTCTTGGCTTTAACCCCAAAAAGGGGGCATTTAGCCACTAATCGACATAATCATGATCCAAATACTTGAATACATAATTAAATATATTAAAAAGCTAAAGTTTAAGAATAAAACCCCTAAATAAAGTGTTTAGAAGCCCCTCACAATGCTCTAAGATGTCCAAAGATATTTAACCAAGTGTGTAAAGCATTTATATATAGTAGGGAAATAATTGTCGTGTGGGATTAGGAGGCATCGCCCATTCTAAAGCATGGGAGTAGAGGGCCCGCCGCTTGGGGCATTGCACTACTCCAAAGGAGGATCAGCCTGCCTTAGAAAACTGCTGTAAAGGGAGCTATGTAGGCTCCATAGCCTGCTATGGTTGGGGCAACACGGGCATATCGCGTGCATGCACTGAAACTTGCTTCCACAATTGTGTATAAGTGTTCATCATCCATCCTTCCTTATGGTGTTATTTTGACTACAATTAAAGCTTTTTCAATATCAAAATATCATCTACATGAACTCCAAGTATCCTATATCATCAAACACCATGCATTAGAGTTCAACACAACACAACGTTAAAACTACGAGCCAGAAACTCAAGCTAAGACAAGGCTTGCCCGCTTTGATCTTTGACTTATTGTATTGACTCTTAGCTTGTTCCAATTGCACTTTGCATATTAAAAATAAATTTTTCCACATAATATTATACATTAAAACCATTAGGAAC
Source organism: Capsicum annuum (assembly GCF_002878395.1). Taxonomy (NCBI): domain Eukaryota; kingdom Viridiplantae; phylum Streptophyta; class Magnoliopsida; order Solanales; family Solanaceae; genus Capsicum; species Capsicum annuum. The sequence goes on from NC_061117.1 coordinate 68,650,392, forward strand.
TCATTTGACACCTTAGAATCCATCACGACTAACTAGAACGACACCTACCTCAAGCTAGTAACACTAGTTTTCTCGTTTGAACTCTAAGCGACTCAATTAAGCACAAATTTGTTTGAAAACACTTTTACACATTGAAATCACATATTTTAATACTTCCTTGAGTATTTATATCATTATTAACACATAAAACACATGAATTTTCCTCAAAATAAGGCTAAATAGGCTAGGATATTGCTACTAGAGTGCATAAATACACCCAACATCACCACCCCACACTTAAAGCCTTGTTCATCCTCGAAAAACTATTTACTCTAAAATAATATACTGAGGAGACTTTACACTTCTATTATATGCAAAATACTCAAGCTAGTACTACAATGACTACACATAATGCAAGTTACCATACCAAGCATGTTGTGCACATAATTGACAGTATAAGAACACTACTTCAAAACATCCTAGCCTTAAGAATTGACTCACCAAGCTGGGAAACTCATGCTTATTGCTCTATAAAAGACATCATAAAAATCAGCCACATTGATCAAATATGTGCCCTCACAACAAGAGAGTTACCTATACTTACTCATATAAATACAATTTATCACAGAATAGGTACGAAAATCAAGTTATACACACTCTCACAAGGAATTCACAAATTACACATAATGAACCATAGGCTTTCCCTTAGTGTAGTATGCCACTAATATCATAATGATGAAGCACAAGATCAAATAGGTCTTTAATGGTTATAATGTAGGCTAAGGGATGGATAGGAACTATTTCAAACAAGAATAGTGACTATCTTCCCTAAGCTTTTTAACACATCACTTTTTTTACATTCACTTCAAATCTAACAACCAAATTACACCACTATTATCTACCCCATTCCTTTTTGTGTTTTACCCCATCTTATTAAGCTCATTCTCAATACTACGGCGAGAGTATTCTATGCACAACTTATTTAATTTGAATAATTTTTTATTCTTCTCATTACTCAACTCCCCAATTCAATACATATCACTTTTTTAGAACACTAATAACTAGCACTTTGGGGCTTTAATTTCAACTTTTTCTTCTTCAATTTCACACTCCTTAACTTACTAATTTTACACTGAAGTGCTTAGGGGCTTTGGATCAAATTAAGGTCTATCAAAGAAGGGATTAAGCTGCACATGAGGCTGCCAAAGAAAAAACTAAAGGCCCAACAGGGCTTACTAGGATTATGAACAAAGGTAGGTCAAAAAGAAGGTATAAAACAACGTTATCAAAGAAATATCTATATCATCTCCTAAATCCACACTCTTTATTTTGCTTTGCACACACACCAGGCAAGTTCTAGATATCACATGCAATAAGGAATATACAACAACCTCACATCACACATGACAGATGCTCAACTTTAAATAGGATCATCATAGACTCTCAACTAAATAATCACAAGAATTCAACTTTAAGCCATCAAGTACAAGAGTCATAATCATGAGCCTAGGAGTCTAAAAAGTAGTAATTCATATAATCAACATGCTTTTACAAATAACACATACATCATGTAATAAAATTATAGAACCAACAAGAATATCCCACTTATTCCTAACACAAAAATTTTAAATTTACCCTAAAAATGGGAATTTCCCCGCCCCACACTTAAAAATCTACTTTGTCCCTAAAGTATACTTAAAAGTAGAGATAGAAATACTCCCTGAGGCCTCTGGGCCTCGCTAGTAACATCTTTATACATCAAGGGGGTCTAGGGACCCTACACTTAGTCTTCGTCATACTCTTTAGCTCAGGTTTCTGATACTCAAACTTTCCATCGACCTGTGACTCAACTAAAACAAAAACTACGTGAAGTAAAAACTACAAAAAAAACTAAAAATAAAACATACCTACTTAACTTGGTTACCTCTCAAGCAGTGCCAGATTTAGTGTTACGGCACAACCCAACTCAACTTAACCAAATTTCTTCATCCTTTTCCTCACACTTGGAGGCCATCTTCTTATTTATTTCTAACCTTTTAAGTGTGAACTCTTAAGGTCAACAGCTTTCTCAACTATAGCCTTTTCAAGATCATCAATATGCATCATGTCGGGCTTAGGTGGTTGTTTCTTAGGCTGCTCAATAAAGGTGTTCAAAGAGGTCTTTTGTGGAACCATATCTACTACCCCACACTTATCCCCTTTAATCATAGTAATCATGCATAATTCTTTGTAATGGGATAGTGTGTTAAGTGGTTTGTATACTTTAAACACCATCTCTTTATCCTATAACCTTATTGTGAGTGTACCCTCTCTCACATCAATCAAAGCTTCTCCCATCGCTAAGAATAGACGTCCCTAGATTATTGCCACTTATTCATCTGCCTGAAAATCTAAAACAATAAAGTCAGCAGGAATAATAAACTTACCAACTTTTATGAGAACATCCTCTTCACTCCTTCAGGATGGGCTATGATGCTATTTACTAATTACAGCAGCATAGAGCTTGGTTTAGGATTCCTCAAGCCCAAAGTATTTAATAAGGAGAGGGAAATCAATTTGATAATAGCCCCTAAATTACTAAGTGCATGGGCCAGCTCGCTATTCCTAATTTAAATGGGGAGAGTGAAGTTCCCAGGGTCCTTGAGCTTTTTGGGCATCCTCTGTGTCACCACAGATCTACACTCTTCAGTAAGTGTTATTGCCTTCATATCCTGCAGCATAGTTTTATTTGTGACCACATCTCTCAAGTACTTAGTGTACTTGGGCATTTTCTGCAAAATATCTAAAAGAGGTAAATTAATGTGAAGCGCTCTAAATGTGTCAAAGTACTTATTAAAGCATGCATCCTCCTTTGCTTTTATATTCTTCTGTGGAACAGGTAGTGGGGTATCTTCTTCACCTCTTCAGTAAATTTTGCTTTTAAGTACTCATGTTTTCTCAAATTTTTAGCAACTTTATCTACAACCAGTTGGGGAGTCAAATCTTAATCTACCTCTTTAGCTTCCTTTGGAGATTCTTCATTAAGCTTTTTACCACTCCTCGAAGTGATTGCCATAACTTTTTTAGGTTGTTTAAAATCACTTGGCAAACCACCTTGAGTCCTGGTGTTCAGTGTTACTGCTATTTGACCTATTTGTAACTCTAAGCTCTTTGTATCTATTTTTTGGCTTTTGGTTTTTGCTGCCAACTATGCTTGAGCAGCTAAAATTTGTTTCATCATCTCTTCCAGATTGCCTGTGGCTTGATTTGCTTGAGCTTGCTGTTGCTGAGCATTCCACTGTTGATTTAGTGGTTAATCCTACCACTTCAGGTTATAGGTTTTCCCATAGTAAGGCCTCTGAACATTGCCCACAAACATCATAGACTCAGGATTGGCAGCGCACATATCTACTGAATGACCACTATATCTGCACACCATGCACCAAGTTCTTGGCTGTTGGGTTGCATTCACTGTGGCTGTAGGCTGTGTGGCACCTAATTTTATGTTGTTGAGCTACATAGTCAACTGATTTTGTAATGCAGCAATTTGAGAAGATATTACGGTAAACTGATCCACCTCCAAAACACCTGTAACCTTTTCAGTAGCACTTCTTGAGTATGAATACCACTCTAGATTTCCTTGTGCAATCTAGTTTAATAAAGTATATAGCTCATCATAAGTTTTATCCAGAGCTTGACCACCTGCAGCTGAATCTAGCAAAATCCTTGTGTTATGTTCAAGTGCCTCAATAAAATTATAAGCTAATACCTTATTGAACTGTTAATAGTGTGGACAGTCTTATAAAAGAGCTTTGAACCACTTCTATGCATGATATAAATTCTCTTCTGCCTTCTGTTTGAAGTACATAATCTCACTGCAAAGTCTCACAGTCTTGCTGGACGAAAAAAATTAGATGAGAAACTTTCGGGCTAAGTCATCCCATGTTCTGATTAAATTTCCTGGCTCAGTATTCAACCACATCTTTGCTTCCCCCAAAAGTGAAAAGAGGAATAGTGTCAGGCTCACATAATCAGTTGACACACCCGTAGGGATGAATATGTCACCAATCTCCAAAGAGTTCCGCAGATAGACTTGTGGATCTTCATGTGAAAGCCCAATAAACTATCCACTGTTGATCAGAAGCTGCACCATATTCTATTTGACCTCAAAATTACCTCCAGTAGCTGATTTTTGAAAATGGGAGGTCAAATTTGTCGGAAGTGGGATTGCCATTTCTCTAATTGTCTTGTGGGCTGCTTGTTTCTCAACCATGAGAGAAGGATTGTCTTGATCTTCTTCTATTTGCGGAATATGGGGAAGACAAATTAATTCTCTTCTTTGTTGATGGAAGCATTGCTCAGGTTTGGGGCTTGGTTCAACCAATTCCCGATCCCTTGTCAGCTTACTACTTTGAAAACCTGTTTCCTGAAAATACAAAAACCAAAACCAAGAATAAATCACCAAAGCAATTGCAAAAAGCACAACTAAAAGTAAAACAGTTGCCAAATTATAATTCACCGGCAACAGCGCCAAAAACTTGACAACGCCCAAGCACAGACGCAAGTGTATGTGGTCTACAAAGTAATATAGTGGTCTTAAAGAAAACCAAGTATCGATACCATGGAGACATGTTCCAACAACTATCAAAATTCTAGTTCACTTATTAAGATTAACTTGATGTAAAGTAACTAAAAAATGTTCATAGATTGTAAAACTAAACGTAAAGTAAGCAATGCATAAAATAAAAGACTTGAGACAATCAATAGAGTAAAGCCCAGGGTTAAATCACTTCGAACAATCATACTAAGTTATTGAACTTCTTTCTTTAAGTATCTTATCTAGGTTATTGATTCATAGGGTTTATTGTATGATCGTGGTCTCTCGACCTCTAATCGTCTACCTAACTATGACATTACAACTACATCATTGAGCGGGAATGTAATAATCCAATCAGGTGCTTAAATCTGTCTTCTTACATGTGAACCAAGAAAGACTTCTAGGTACATCCCTATCCTAGATGCTAATACAAATTCCTTATTTCATAAAAGAATAAGAACCTTACTTTGTTTATCCCTATGTTTTATCTTTCTATTTCCCCTCCCAAGATCAAAAGATCGATAATATCTGTATTCTAAGGTTAGATACTCCTTAAAATAATTAAAACAAGGATTAACAAACAACCAAATATGATAAGTAAATCAACGAACTCAATTCAAAATGATAGTAGTCATGTTCTTGGTTTTAACCCCAAAAAGGGGGCATTTTACCACTAATAGATATAATCATGATCCAAATACATGAATACTGAATCAAATCTACTAAAAAGCTAAAGTTTAAGAATAAAAACCCTAAAAAAGTGTTTAGCATCCTCTTAAAATGCTCCAAGACATCAAAAGATGTTTAACCAAGTGTGTAAAGCATGTATATATAGTAGGAAAACAATTGTTGTGTGAAATTAGGGGGCGTCACCCGTTCTAGAGCATGGGAGTAAAGGGGGCACCACCTGGGGTATTGCAATGCTCCAAAGGAGGCTCAGCCTGCCTTAGAGCACTGCTGTAAAGGGGGTTGCACGGTCTCCATAGCTTTCTATGACTGGGGCAATGCGGGCATATCGCGTGCACACACTGGAACTTGCTCCTATAATTTTGTATAAGTGTTCATCTTCTATCTTTCCTTATGGTGTTATTTTGCCTGCAATTATAGATTGTTCAACGTCAAAATATCATCCACATCAACTCTACAAGCATCTTACATCATCAAACACTATGCATTAGAGTTCAACACAACACAACATTAAAACTGTGAGCTAGAAACTCGAGCTAAGACTAGGCTTGTCCGCTTTGATCTTTGACTTATTTAATTGACTCTTGGCTTGTTCCAATTGCACTTTGCATATTAAAAACAAGTTGTTCCACATAATATTACACATTAAAACCATTAGGAACTCATTTGACACCTTAGAATCCATCACGACTAACTAGAACGACACCTAGCTCAAGTTAGTAACACTAGTTTTCTCATTTGAACTCTAAGTGAGTCAATTAAGCACAAACTTGTTTGAAAATACTTTTACACATTGCAATAACATACTTGAACACTTACATGCTTATTTATATAAGCATTAACACATAAATCACATGAATTTTCCTCAAAACAAGGCTAAATAGGCTAGGATAACGATACTGAAGTGCATAAATACAACCAACATCAACCGAAGTCAACTATAAGGCCTTTTAAAACTCTAAAATCACATACTCAGATAAATTATTTTGTAAAATATTGGGAACTATGCCAGCCATCAACACACTTCAAAAATTTCATGTAGCACCCATAGAGAGGGGTAAAATAGTCAAAACACATAAAACTATAAAAATCCATAGAATCAAGTCCTTGTAGGATGGCTAAGTTGGCCTATTTTCTGTAAGTTAACACTTTAGATTTATTCGAGGACCATGCTAAACTCTACCTGAATAATTTGGTGAAATTACATGGAGTACCTTTGACTATCATTTAAGATAGAGGTACTCAATTTACCTTTCAATTTTGGAAAATATCTCAGAAGGGTCTTGGTACCTATTTATTTTAACACAACTTTTCACCTGTTGATAGATGGTCAGGCAAAGAGTACCATTCAAACCTTAGATGACATGTTGAAATCATGTGTGATCGATTTTAAAGGTAGTTAGGATGATCATTTTCCTTGGACTGAGTTTGCTTATAATAACAGCTATCACTCCAATATTCAGATGCCCCCATTTAAGGCATTTTATGGTAGGAGGTGCAAATCTCCTATTGGTTGGTTTGAGGTTGGAAAAGCTACATTAATAGGACTATACTTAATCTATGATTCTATGGAGAAGGTTCAGCTGATTAGAGAAAGGCTGAGAATGGCTCAAAATTATCAAAAAGTCCTATACATGTGTAGGAATAAGGGAACTTGAGTTTGTTGTTTATAATTTAATCTACTTTAAAGTTTTACCTATTAAAGAGGTGGTGAGATTTGGGGAGAAAGAAAAGATCATCCCCCTCTGTATTGGTCCTTATGAGATTGTTGGTCATTTTGGCAAAGTATCATATGAGTTAGATTTGCCCGCAGACTTAGCAGCAGTGCATCTACTCTTTCATGTTTCCTTGTTAAAGAAATACATTGGTAATCCTGCATCAGTTATGCCCTTAGAAAGTGTGGGTATGAAAGATAGTCTCTTTTATGAAGAGGTTTCTATTGAGATCCATGGCCATCATGTTTGTAAGTAGAGGAATAAGGAGTTCGCCTCAATAAAGGTTCTTTGGAAAAATTAATTAGTTAAGGGAGCTACATGGGAATCAGAGGTAGATATGATGACTAAGTACCCCCACCTCTTCCCTTCAAACTTATTCCCAACCTAAGGTAATATTTTACCCTTGATTAATTAATTCTTTCCATGAGTCTGGTTTACTCCATATTTTAATTGCCGACTAAATATCATGTCAGTGTTCAACTCTTATAAACTCAGTGTGGGAATTTCAGGTACAGATAATGTGAAAGGGTTACTATAATATCAGCAAAGTGGTGAAGAAAATATATAAATTGTAGCTTTTTCCCCTAACTTTCAAGCCTAATCAATTTTCATTCAGGGATGAATGATCCTAAGAAAAAGATATTATAACACCTTGAAAATTCAATCCAAGGCTAGAACCATGTTTTGAGTATATTAAACATCATGTTTTAATAGTATGAGAAGGGATTTAAACATGTACCAAGGCCACAAGTACCTCCTACCTCGTAAGCAAGCCAAAACCTTTCTTACCTATTGATTCCTTGATAAATGAACAACCTTAAATGAGCATGACCTCTAGATTCTAAATTATATTTGATCTTAATACCTACCAAATGATAAATATCTGAATTATCTTTCCAATGCATCCAGTTTTGCCTTAATTTGATATCAAGGTGAAAATTTATGGCCATTTTAGTGAAGCACTATTTTACAACGATATGTCATGAGACAAACCACATCTATGGTTCCATTGTACGACAATACAATGGTCTCATCTGATAGAAATAATCCCAAATATCTAAATGTTGAAAAATATATCTTTCAACCACTTTAAGGAACCATGATCGTGCTTTGAAACCACGATTCTAGGCACAATCTTGAGTCCCACAGATGATCTTAATTGAACCTTCAAATCTACAAACCAAGGTACAATCATAGGTAGGTCCCACAATCATGTCGAGGCTCATATAATCATTATTAGAGAGATCTCTTCTAGCTCCCAACCATGAGTACAACCCATGATCCTAAGTTGGTCCCAAGATCATGGGAAGGTCCCGTACGTCTCTTCCAGCAGCTTTCATTTATGAATTTTAAAAGGGCACATCAATATTTTCCCACTCTTTTAACATCAAAGCTACATTGTTTAGGTTATTTCAAAGCTATATTACTCTAAGCCCTTATTACTCTGAAAAACACCTACACTTAGTTTTAAACAAAGAAAAGAGGTGACTTCTTTCCCTAAGGCAAAGCTAGTGTTCTTCTTCTTAAGGCTTCTAATTTCAAAGAATCCATCAGGTTTCTTATATACAGGTATATGGTATTACATCAATGGGTTTCCTTTCACTCATTAAGTCCCAAAGTTATCCCAATTTTTCAGTTCAAGTTTTTCTTCACAATTTAGGGAATAGATGATTTCAAATTCCTTGATACCTCAGTCCCTTGGTGTTATTGAATTATAATCCATGTCTTATCATGAATTTTAGTTTTATACATGTCTATGATCATAAACCATAATTATATTATGGAACTATAATATTGTACTTGAGTTATTAAATTACTTAAATTCACTCAGATTGTGAAACCAACATATTAGTTGCATTCTCAGAGATGGTGGGTTATGAACACCCGATGACCTAGGATTTCAAGCATACATATTCATGAGGATAAAATCCTCTATCTTACCTATTTTTTCATGACTTTAGATATTCTATTTATTTTTAATCTTTAGATTATTATTATTATTGAGCATTGTAATTGTCAATGTCATTTAGTTGGGAGTAGGACTGAGCACTGAGCGGATGTAGAAATAAAGGATCATCCATCTATTAGGTTGAGACCCTTAATAGAAGTCCCTAAGTCTAGAACTATAGTGCCATCATAGGTTCTAAAGGGTCACCATCATACCAGACTTGATAACTTAGTCCTTTTAGATATCAGTTTAGTGAATCCACGTCGTTTAGTGTTCGTACCCTTGGCAAGGTGTTGAACAACCTTCCAGCTAGGGTTATAATTTGGAATCTAGTTAGCTCGTATTAGAGTATGTCAATTATTAGTATCTTCATAGCTCATTGTTTAGATCCAGATACTTGCAAGATATTATATTCAATTATTTAATTTATCTTATAGTATATATTTATGACTTGGTCTTTCATCGGTGCACCATGTTGCATACATAATATTTAGATTATGGCGATTATTTCCTATTTCACATACAGAGTACATTCAAAGTATCGATCGCATAATTTATTTACCTCTGTATTATCTTATAATATAGGTTTGGATGCTCGGCATCCATATCGCGCTAAGTATAATCTCCCACCATATTATAGGAGTACTTGGTGAGTCCTCATTATTCGAGGGCTAGTATCAGTCTTTTATTTTGTTTTATTTTAGTTCAAGATAGATATCGTTTTCTAGGGGCTTATCCCAGCAACTCATCTTAGTAGAGGTTTTCAGACAAGTAGTTAGATGTTTAGCTTGTGGTTTTAAACTCAGATATTGTTGTTGTCTTTCTCTTGAATATTTATTTCATCATTCATTTTAGTTTCTATATAAGTATTTTACTAGATATTTTTAGTATTCTTAGTGTCATGCCAAGTCATGGGTTATCTTGGAGTCATTTGTGACTCTAAGCAACGTATTACGACTAGGGGTAGTCTCGGGTAGTAACAATTATGTTGTCCATTATTTGAGATCAGGTTGCACTATTTACATATCACTTTTAGCAACCTTTTTAGAAAGTTTTAGGTACAAGGGTAAATCTTATCACCACTTTTCATACACAGACCAATGGTCAGATAGAGCATACTATTCAAACTCTTAAGGATATGTTAAGAGCTTGCATCATTGATTTCAAAGGTATTGGGATGATCAGATACCTCTCATAGAATTTACTTATACTAATAGCTACCACTCTGGCATTTAAGTTGTTATATTTGAGGCTCTTTATGGGAGGAGATGTGGATCTTCTATTGGTTAGTTTATGGTTAGTGAGGTGGCATTAATAGGTTCAAACATGGTTAATGGGGCTCTGGAGAAGGTTAAGGTAATTTAGGAGCAATTAAGAATTAAATAGAGCTAATATAACTCATATTCAAATATGAGGATGAGAGAGTTAGAGTTTGATATTGAAGATTAGGTCATCTTGAAGGTCTTGCTTGTAGAGGGTGTTATGCATTTTGGTAAGAAAGTAAAACTCAGTCTCTATTATTTTGCCCCTATTGAATAGTGAATATGATGGGAAAGGTATTATACAAGTTGGAGTTACCTAAAAAGATAGCATTTGTGCATCCAGTGTTTCACATCTCTATGAAGAAGTATATTGGTGAACCTTCACATATTGTTCCTATAGAGAGTATTGGGGTTAAGAAAAATTTATCATATAAATGCTTTGATTCAAATTTTAGATTGACAGGTTCACAAGTTATGATCTAAAGAGGTTGCATTAGTTAAAGTCTTGTAGAGGAATCAAGTAGTTGAAGAAGCTACATGGGAAGCCAAAGAAGATATGAAATGTTGACACCTAATTTTTGCCCTCCACGACTAAATTTAATCCTGGGTTTCTTCAATTTTAAATAAAAGTAAAATATTTATTTCATCCAGACAAATGCACTCTAAAATATTTATTTAGGTTATTTTTTTCATTTAAGTAACAATTATACATTTTTTGTATTCACATATACGAGATTATATAAATTTTGTTACTTGAATGAATATTTTTATCAAAGTTTGAGTTTTTACAGAGATAAGCTTGAAAATTAATTTGAATGAATAAAGTCTTGATTTAAATATAATTTACTCTCAAAAATAATTTATTTAGATGAATATATGTTTGATTTTATTAAGTCAAGAAGCTTGGGATTAGAGAAAGTATTAATTCGTATTGAATTTTAATTTAATTTAGTCAATCTGTTAGTTTTAGCCATAATTGAAATTAAATTGGTCTTAATTGCAATGCAATCTGCCAATTGATTTTTAATTTGGTCAAAGTTAAATAAATTTTGCTAAATTTTAAATCCCAATTGGGGTTATATTTTAAATAACTCCAAAATTCCCAAAAACTCTCATAACTTCTATCCAATTCCCACCAAAAATAATTTAAAATTTAAAATTCAAAATTTTGTACTAGAATGTAAAATTTTCCCTCAAAGTTGTTTTTTCAATTTTTAAATTCAAAAATTGTACTACATTGTATAATTTCTCCCACCTTATCTTCCACATCATCTTATCTTTAATTTTAAAAGTCCAAAAACACCCCTAAATTCTTTCTCCCACATTAGTGGATGAAAAAAATTGAATCCACATTCTTTCTTATAAATACTTTTCTCCCACATTGGTGGATAAAAAGAATTGAATCTCCATCCTTTCCTATAAATACTACCAATATTTTGGTAGAAAGACAAGTTTCAAGGTTAGAAAAAAAAAGCTTTGAGCAAAGAAGTTTTTTTTAGTAAAAATTTTCCTTTTTTGTGAAATTCACGAGCTAATTGAATTTCTCGAGTTGAATGTTTTCCGGTGGTGATCAAGACTCCAAAAAAAGCTTGTAGTTCCATTTTGCTGCCCCAAAAAAGGTAAACACACATTTCCCCTTTTTTAGTTTTATCATCATTTTTTCATCTTTTTCTTTTTCGTAGTTCGTAGTTGTAATTTTTAGTTTTATTATCGTTTTCTTCTTCATCTTTTTCTTCTTCATAGTTTGTAGTTGTAATTTTATTTGCTGGAATTATTTGTCGTAGATGGCCTTGAAGGCCATAGGACGTTATGGTATCGATATTAGGGCTATTTTCATATTTATGGTATAAAAATGAGCTAGGAATAGTTGAACGTATTTTTTGGCTTTATTCTTTGATTATTATGGATAAAGTTTAGATCTTTGCTTAAAATGTGTACTCATGCTTTGTTTAAATTTATTGTTGGCATATATATTTGCTTTTAGTTTGTAAAGTTGTTTCTTTTATGTTGAAAAAATAGTTAATATTGATTGTTTTGCTTTTTGTCTTTATTCTTTGGTTATTATAGGTAAAGTTTTTATCTATGCTTAAAATATGTACTCATACTTGTTTAAATTCATTGTTGGTGGATATGTTTGTTTATAGCATGTAAAGTTGTTTCCTTTATGTTGAAAAGAATAGTTAATATTGATTGTTTCGCCTTTTGGCTTTATTCTTTAATTATTATGGATAAAGTTTTGATCTTTGCTTAAAATACATGATCATGCTTTGTTTAAATTCGTTATTGATGGATATTTTTGCTTTTAGTATGTAAATTTATTTTCTTTATGTCGAAAAGGAATGGTTACTATTGTTAAGAGTCTGTGAAATTGTTTCTCAATTTGAAGTAGTGAGTTACTCATTTTCTGTTCAAAATTGTCTTTGATTTTTTCTTATTTAGATTAAAAAGTTGTTAGGGTTATAGGTTTTGTTGAAATCGTATAGAACTAAAATAGGTGTTGGCATAATTGAACACTTTTTCTTAGAATTAATCTTTTAATATTTCTCTTATCTTGTCTTCGAATATCACTTCTCAACTATTCTTAATATATGTTATTTGTTTCACTTCACTTATTAATTTACTTCTTAAAGTGTTTAGACATACCATTGTTATTCACATGCTATAGTAATTTTTTTATTTTTTTCTTCTAAGTAATAGATATGAGAAAATATGTATTAATCTATTTGTCCAAATTTTAGGCAACTATGCTTGTGGATTCATGTCTTCTTTTCAAGGCCTAGTTAATTATATTGTGCTAGATTCAATTTTTTGTAAGATTGTTTAGGAGATGGGTTAAATTGTTTTTCGTTGGATAATTTGGTTTGCTTTGATATCATATCTTACTATTTGTTTGTGTTTGAGAATGCTACTTTTTCATCTCATCATTTATCTATTAAGTGTAGAATTTTCAAACACATATTAATTCTTTTTCTTTTATCTTTTCCTTTGCGTGAATTTGTTTTGGAGTCAAAATAGACTCCTTTCCTCTTGCATTTTGTAATGGTCCAATGAGGCCCATCTCTCTAGGCCAAGTCCGAAGTTTTAAATCCAAAGTCAATTATATGGCCTGCGGGTGCAAGAAGATGAAAGAAGAAAGAAAATGGGTGAAAACCCATTAATGAGGTTACTAAGAGTTTTGAAAAGTTTCGATTTTTATTATTGACTTATTTTTGTTTATTGATTTAGTCATTTATTTATTTATTCATTTGGGCCTCGAAGCCAAAGTTGTAATTTAATACATGTGAAGAGGATTTTGGGCCTCAAAGGTCCGAAAACTAGCTTAGGACAGGTTATGGTCCAAAAGCCCAAGTATTTAGATTAGGACCAGTGGACATGGATCAAAAGCCTAAATTAGCATAGGACAGGGTTTATGATTCGGGCCTAATGGCCTAAGTCCTTTAATCTCCTTTTTTCCCCTTTATATGCTAATTGTTCTTAATTTTCTTAGACTTAGTTAAAATCCCCGCTAAGTCGTCAGAATTTGTTTTACACAAATCTTGAAGACAATTTCCTTAATCGTTTTCTTTTAAAAAAAATAATTTTCCTTTTTAAAGTTAGTCAAAAAAGTTATGTTCAAATAGTATGGATAACCGCAAGTTAGCGGATACTCTTGGTGCCTTAACAACCTTCCAAAAGTATTAAAAGGAACCACTTACTCAGAATTTTTAAACTTACAAGATTTTTTCCGTTTTGAATCTTTTAAGTAAAATTTTTAGTTTTTCTTGATATTTTCTCAAAAATCAAGTGGTGACTCTGCAATTTCTTAAATTGTTCCAAATTTTCTTTAAAGTTTTGGAACAGTTTAAAAGGTCAAAAATAATGTTTTCCAAACCTTTCGAATTGAAAAGGGGCAAAACATGAAAGTTAAATATCACTTCTTTTCACTCCGTCCAACAAAAGTACTTAAAGTAGTGGCATTGTTCTTGTAGTGACTCTTATAATTATTATGTCATATCCTGATGTCATATATGCTCATATCTATGTCCGTGGTCATATACTCTATATTCAAATTCAATGCCATAGTATGATCCAGTAAAGTTCAGCTTATGATGGTCCCCTTGTCCGTTAATCATATACCTAGTCTTTATGACTGATACCTAGGGGGAAATATTGTAACACCTCAAATTTAGAACCTACGAACAATCAACATTTATTATGGAAAACAAAATCTGAGACTTAAAGTCTCAAGCCACCACGGCCAATAGTATGAGTCATAGAGTAAGACCACATATGACTTGTGGTATCATCCACCAATTTTCCCAAGTTCCCAGGTACGACAACTCATAGCACAAGTTAGGGATTTTTTCATGACTCATACTATGGACTCATGGCCCATGCTTGAGACTTGTCAAAATCCCTTTGAATCCACCAATTAATTACTGAGTCATAAACTTAATGTATGATTTATGAAATGAGTCTACAAGTCTTGTTGTAAAGATAAGAAAGTGATCCATGATTTTGATAAAACTCCTACGGACGACAACTCAAACCACTAATTGCGGTATGGACCATGAGTCGTTCTATGACTCATAGAGCCCTAAATCAAAAAATTTAACAACATATAAGTAAGGGAAAATTTGACTTTTCCTTATCTTATTATTCTATCCCACAATGTTTTGACTAACAAAAGGTATAGATAGAAGATCCTAAGGTCTATTCTTTCTTTAGTATCTTAAGAATAAGTCGAAGGCAAATCAAGGAATCTAGGCTTCCTATTCTAGCAAGCTAATCAAGTTCGTCTTCGAGTTTACGATCTTCATTCAAGTATGCAAGATTTTAGTGGTAAGATTTTTTTCATACTCACGTCCAAGTACTTTTAAGATATTATGAAATTATTATCAAAGCTAATGTTTATTCTCAAACTATTAAAGTTGGTTCCTTTGCATGTTTTACTTATTTTCTATGAAAGGATTTCTCTATGATCTTATGATTCCTATTGTAAAATCTTATTTAAGCACTGGAAGTCATACTTTATGAATTTTGAACTCTGTATTGAAAAAGATATGCTTTTGGATGCAAAACTATTATGCATATGATTTATGACATGAACTTGAGCACAAGCTCGTAACTGTAGAAATTTATAGACATGACGGGCATAGACTCAAACCATCATTCATCTATGTTGCTTGATATGATAAGAATATTAGCATATTTTGAAAGGATTATTTATAACCAAGAAGGCAAGGGATCAAATAACCCAAATCCTATAACTACGTTGCCATTGTAGATTTTGCCCAAGAGGCATGATTATAGGATTCTTATGTCTATGGTTTTGTACTTTGGCCAATTAGAACTACTTTTTTCAATGTTGGAGTATGACACAGGACATCATGAGCTCACATGATGTTTGTCGATTTTGAGAAACTTTCTTATGTATAACTTTGTGAAATATCTATTTATCTACTCATGAAACACTTTTATACAAACTTAATCATCATGATTTTTATATTGGATTTTCAATTATTTTAAGTTATTCTCTACATGACTTCATGATCATTTATTTAGTTTATATTATGTATAAACTTGCATACTAAGACATTCTATTATGTTGACTATATCTTGCACTACATCTTTTATGTGATGTATATTCACGTTCTCTAACTTAAAATTTGTTGTTAGACATTTGGTAGAACCTGACATCCAGCTGACTGGTGATCTCTTCTATCATTTGGGAGACTTAGAGTTGTTTTTAGTTTTCTTTATTAGTTGGATTTAGTCTTATGATCCAATAAAGGTTACAAATCCTTGTTCCAATTGACTTTTATGAAGTAATAGAGGATCCACTAGACAGACAGTATTTAGTAATTGACATTGTTCATTAATTCTAACCATGTTTTAATAATGATTACTTTTTTTATATTTAGTCCACTATGATTTTTTATATTTCTTCATCAATTTCATTAGTCATATTACTCTACAGATATATTATATCAATGGTATCACTGGACCACTAGTGAGCAACTAATATGGATGATGGCTAAGGTGTAGACTTGAGTAATGACAATGACCACTTTTTAAGGCATTTTTTGTATATACTCTAGTTGTTGAGTCTATTATTCTTTAATAAGTTATAGGGGTTATATAGTTATGGTGTATCACCAAATCACTATATTTGACTTTATCAAATTAGAAAAAATCAACGTTAATGTTATTATGGGCATAGACAAGTTGTGCTCATGCTATGTTACCATCAATTATTAATTTATAAAGCTCCAGTTTTGAAATGAATTGCTCATAGAGTAGAAGGGCGATGTTTTAGTACCTATGGGTAGGTTTATAACTTACCTTAGGGCATACAAGTTAAATTTCAAAAGTATATTTACCAATTGGTACATGTTAGGGATGCAGATGCCGAGGCACCAACTTATCAATCTGTGCTAGCAATTAGATAAATTTCTGAGGATACTTCCTAATAAGAAAATTGACTTTGGAATTGATGTACTTCTCAGCACGCAAACGATATCAATTTCACCATATAGAATGGCTCAAGTAGAGTTAATAGAATTAAAGAATCTCTTTGTTAAATGATTTATTAGACCAAGTGTGTCACCTTAGGATACATTAGGCATATTCGTTTGAAAGAAGCACGAGTCATTGAGGATGTGTATTGACTACATAAGTTAAACAAAGTCACAATCAAGAATAAATACCCACCTCCCATAATTAATGATTTATTTGACCAACTTCAAAATCCCAAGTGTTTTTGTAAGATTAACCTTAGGGCAGGATACCATTAGTTGAATATTAGAGAGGAAGATATTCTAAAACATATTTTAGGACCCATTATGGACATTTTAGATTTCTCATGATCTCTTTTAAGTTGACCAGATCCTCAACAATCTTTTATAGAAAGAGTCTTCAAGTCCTATTTTGACATATTTAATTATATTTAGCGATGATAGTAGTATACTCTAGGAGTAGAGAGAGAATGTAGATCACCTCAAAATAGTATTTTACACACTTTAGGATTGCAAACTATATGCTAAGCTTATAAAGTGTGAATTTTGGCAAAGTATCATGGCTTTCCTAGGCCATAGTTTCTATCAAAGGTATCAAGGTAGATTTTTAGAAGGTTGAAGCATGAAGAATTAGCCTAGACACACAACTCAAATGGAGGATCAAAGTTTCTTGGACTTGGCCATATATTATACGAGATTTATGAAGGGGTTTTCCTATGTTGATACCCTATCAACCGAATTGACTCAAAAGAAGACTAAGCTCTAATAGTCAAATGCATATGAGAAAAGTTTTCAAGAGTTGAAAACTAAGTTGACTTTAGCTTCAGTGTTGACTCTACTAGGGGGCTATTATAGGGAACCAATGAGTTTGTAGTGTATTGTGATACTTCAGATATAAGTCTCGGGTGTCTCCAAGTGCAATAGGGAAAGTAGTAGATTGGGTAGCTTAAGAATTATGAGAAAAGTATTTTACCCATAATTTAGAGTTAAGAACAATGATGTTTGTGTCAAAAATTTAGTGTCACTATCATTATGGAATGGTGATATGTAATACCCCACAAGTTCCTAGATAAGTTTCCAACTATCCGTCATATGTTTATAGGCCACAAAGTGATTATGTCAAGCCATAATTCAGTTTCATAACCATTCACCTTCTGTATAAAGTGTTTTCAATGAAAATCATGGTCCTTGGAAGCACTTAGAGCAAAGTCATGTTGAGAACGCTTTCATCGATTGAGTTTTTGTATTCGATACTACAAGGGTCAACTTTATATGAGAGTATCTCCTAAGATATAATGACTCGGGTTTCCTACAACATATCAAATGAAATATATTTGAGTCTTCTTTCCAACGCATCTAATTTTACCTTAATCCGGTATCGGAGTAGAACATTATGCTCATTTTACTTCAAAGTGCCCATCTGTATACAAGGTGACGACTTCAAGTGATATGCCATTAACTAAGTGAAGATCTATCAACCTCGTCATCATCCTTAACTAGAATGTGACCAAATCCAGCTACATGGTGACGACTTAAGGTGATAGGCTATCAATTAAGTGACGAGCTATCAACCTCATCATCAACCTTAACCAGATCATTAAGAAAGGTGATAACTAGGTTGATAAGCCGTCAACTACTTGACAGGCTATCAACAAGTCATCATCCTTAAACAGATCATTAAGATAAGGTAATGGCTAGGTTGATAAGCTATCAACTAGCTGATAAGCTATCAACTAAGTCATCAACTGAAAAATCCTACAATTTTTATTTAGTTTCCCTAGGGGTATTTTGGTCTTTTCCTTGCCTCAAACCCTATGCCCACGACTTAAATCACCCTATACACGATAGTTTCATATCATTAGTCAATTTAACTCTCCTCTCCACTCTCAAAAGAAAAGAAATTAGGGTTTCTTCCAAAGAATAAGAAATTCAAGCTTTCTTCCCCAAGAACTCAACAATTTAAGTTCCGATTTCAAGCTTTCGTCAAGAATTGAGGTATGTGGGGTATTTATTAATGGGTTTCTTCCACCCATTGAGTACCAAAATTTCCTTTTTATTCAAGTATGAATTTTTAATCTTCTTTTATGAAATTATCCATGTAAATCATGAATTTAATCTATGTCTTCTTAGAAATTTAAATTCAAGCCATGTCAACATGGGTTCTCATGTAAACTAGTTTATTTCATGCCTCAAATTTCAATTACTCATGTTCTATTAAAGTAATTCCATGTAAAATCTTCAAGTTATGAATTAAATCATGTGAATATGTTGTTTTCTCAAGTTTAACTCATCTTCATGTTCAAGTTCATGTATTTCACTCAATTATTGAAATGTATTATGTCTTGGGTCTTTGGAATATGATTTCATACTATGGTTTTAAGCATTTTTATCATATTTTTGTGATCATTCGGTGCTAGCGGGTTATGAACACCCAATACCTATTTGTTTTACATATGTTGTTTCCAAGTAACAAATAAGTCAGACCATAATTTCATTATCATATTCAGATTACCATATTCGTGATGAGCACTTATCAATACAGTACCATATTATGCTCAACGAATAGTAACACTAGTGTCATTCAGTTAGGAGTATCACTTAGAACCGAGTAAACGCAGAGATAGAGGCTTTTCTGTCAGTTAGACATGAAATATTAGTAGCAGTTCTTAAGTTCAAGACCTACGGATCCACTATAAATGATGAGGGTCCCCCATCAATTAGGCATGTCACCCTCTTTCTTCGGGACATTAGCCTTGTGTATCCCAATAGTTAGTCATGTATTGGTACCCCTAGTAAGTAACCAGCACCCTTCCAACTGGGTTACATGTTGGACCCCGATAGCTCAGATTAAGGCATGTCGGTTATGGCTAGCTCCCATAGTTTTAGTCAGTATTCAGTTTATCTCATTTCAGGTTTACTTGACCAAGTAATTAGATTTCAGTAAATATTCAGTCAGTTTTACAGATTATTTATGTTATTCAGACCATGTCAGTACATGCTATACTTGGTCTTGCATTCTCAATTTTACATATTCATGTTATTCATGCTCAATATCCATACATGATCCTCAGATCAGTTTTACAGCATGTTCATCTTTACATGATATTTACTTACAGCTTTCATGTTTTATCACTTCCTAACTTAAGTTCTACTTATTCTACAAAAGTAAGGATTTAAGAAACTAAGTGTAGTGGTTCACCAGCTTATCCCATTATGTTTGTTACTTATGTTTTAAGATACTTCAGCTTTCAGTTGATTTTAGTCTCTTGGTGAGTTTACTTGCACTTAGCATGCATGTTTTAAGATTATGTATCTATTCAGTTTTACTTATTCTATTTACCCTCACTTACTCAGTACATTCCTGAAGTACTAACCATATATACACCTGTATGGTTACATTATTTCATAATATAGGTACCAGAAATAGTCCACACATCAGGGTCAAAAAGTTCTCAGTTGTCAGTCAGCAGGTGATAAGTTCTATTTCGGGAACTCCAGTCCATTGTAGTTCACGTATTGTATTTTGATTATTCACATGTATTGATTAGTGGTAGTTGGAGGCATATTCCAGCTATCTATAGTCAGTATAGTAGAGGCTTCATCGATGGTCAGTCAGAGTCATTCATGTAATTTAATTTCCTTCTTCAGTTTTATCATGTTGTAAACTTTATCTATATTACATTAATTCTAATTTTCTCATGATTATGTTTCCGCTCAGTAAATTTCATTTTTATACAATTTAAATTAGTTGCTCAAGTATCATGCCAGTACATGGATTAGCTTGGAATACTTATGGTTCTAAGCACTGTGGCAAGACGAAGAGGTAGTCTCAGCTCATGACAAACTTGGTATCAGAGCCTAGAGTTTAAGTGTCCTAGGGTGTCTATGAATTCGTGTCTAGTAGAGTCTTACGGAACAGTATGGAGATGTCTGTACTTTTCTTTAAGAGGCTACAGGGCATTTAAGAAATATTTTTCTTCTTTCATGTCTCAGATCATGTAGTATAAGTGTTCTCTAAGAAACTTATGCAGATTTTTAAGTTACTCTATTCATGCCAACTCTACCTTATTCTTGAGGCAACAAAAATAGCCAAGCTTAACTCCTTACAGATAGATTTTTCTTAGACAATCCCCACAAACACTTATGGGATTGCACGGAGGCTCAAAAGTATCTCATCTGTGCCTTTATATTTCAAAGTATAAAAGATTTTATTCATGTTCATGAAAATCGTGCACTAAGCCAAAGACAAATGTGATTTCAGATCCCTTCTTAGAATCCTATAAAAGCATGTGATATAGAGTTAGAAGCATGAACTTAGAAGCTTAACAACAATAAAGTGGGGATAAAGTTTATCTAATTCTAGTAGGTTATGTATCCATGGGACGAGTAGTATGAAAGGTGAACCAGTAGGCTTGAAACAGTATACGAAATAATTTAAGTTTATTGATTTAAAATTAAGTATGATGATATGGGTATGACCTAGAGGTGTACCCAAGGTGATATGGGATAGTATATACTAAGGGAGTGTTCAAGAATGAAGCTACCATAGTTTGTTAAAAGTTTTGGAATATCCATGTTAAGTGTTAGAATCTAAGTTTGAATCTTGGATAATTAAGCAAATAGAAATAAGAGTTGAAATTTTAGATGGTGTGAACTCATGGTATAGAGATACTCCTGAAGATTATAAGCACTAAGTGTTCAAGTTATTATAATATGACTATTGGGGCTATAGAAGGTTAAGAGTTGTATCTCAGAAAGAGGTACTGACCATGGGTTTTACACTTTCAAGTGTAATCTTTCAGGGTGATTTTATTAATTATGCGTATTGTTATATCTGGAACTCTAGAGTAGAGTGATTGCAGTTCAGTTTAGAGTTTATTAAAGAGGCCCACAAACTAAGAATGATGGATTAAAGCTAAGGGGGAGATAATAGAACAAGAAACCAAGGCTCTCAGATTTTAGTAGTAATGCTAATGAGTTTTAGAGAAACAGTAGGGGAGAAAGATGCTCGACCCCTTTCTTATCTCAGTATAAGTTTTCGTACTTCAGTCATTGTGAAACCTACTCAATCCTAATAGCTCATATTCATGCACTTTATAGAAAATCATGTACGCTCTCAGTCCCTAGTATAAGGAGTTCCAGTTTGCTCAGCAATACGAATTATATTTCAGGAAATCATGAAATCCAAAATCCAGTCATGCAGCTCATGACTCATGTACTCATGCTTTACAGTATTCTTTGTTCCCATAACTCATGGTGCACTCTTAATGATTAGTAAAACTCATATTATGTCATGTATGTCCTTCTTTAATAAAGTCATTCCCTTGATACTCTATTCCTCATACCTTAGTTAAGTGTTAGAGTTATGTATAGTATTCTTTCATGCTTCAATTCCTCATGTTCCAACCTTTCATTGACCTCTTCTTATGTTAAGGTAGAGGTGATGAAAAAAATTGATGAACCATGGTTTAGATGGGAGAGAGTAAATATCCCTTATTAGGGAAAGATTGTAGTATATTTATTTTATCTAAGGCTATAAGTATGAAGGAAGATTAAGGTAAAGTTTTTCGTATATGTCATGGTTAATTGAGAATTCTATGTGTGTCTTCATGGGGATAGTTCATGGAAGTTTTTGTTAATAGAGGTATTAGAGAGTATGGAAAATAATTTCATAAGAGGATTAGTTGACTAGAAGTTCATACGCGGTTATACTAATAGGTGATAACACTCAAACTACACCTCTCATGTGAGAATGTAAGAGATCGTTGTCAATATAAAACCTAACTAGGTTGGGGTCGAATCCCATAGGGAATATGGTGTGAACATAAGTCATTTGCGATTTAATCAACTGATAGTTAGATGTTTCCTAAAATGGGGGTTTTGGAGATTAGCAAATAATTGTAGGTCACTTTAGTTTCAGTGTTTGTAATCAAGAGTTTATGGAAAACTAGAATTTTGTTCACTATGAGTTTTGGTACTTGACAGATGCTAATAGTGATTTAAGATTCTCACAATAGGTAGGAACAACAGATTGTCTTTATTGAAGTTATGCCTAAATGTCTCTCAACATACTTAAGCATTTAATTACCTAATCCTTTCGGACTTAGAGAAATTATATTCATTGAACAGACTTTACCTCGGGTTAATTAACCTTGTTACAGCGTCAATTATTAAATGGAAGGTTGGTAGCTTCCAAGTCCCTGTCAATAATTCACTTCCTACTATAGTTGATTTCTTATTGCAAGCAAATCAAAGAAGGTGCTATCTATCATTTGCAACCAATAGACAGTAATTAAAAACCTCAGAATTATCAAGGAGTCCTATTACCTTTAGAATCTTGAACACTTAGCAATTTACCAAGACCTAACCCACAGATCCCATAATTCGGGTTAAAGGGATTTAGCCACTCATAATGTAATAATCGATACAACAAGTTGAATTCATAATTTGAAAGATGAACTTACAGTAAGATGAATAGCAACGAGTGTTTCTCAGATTAGATCAAAGTAGAAATCCCAAAATATAGATGATAATCTCTTCAAAGTTAATTGTTTTTGTTCAAGCGAAGAAACCAGAGATAAAATAACAAAATACGTGTGTTCCAAAAATAGGTTCCGCCTGTCGAGTACCAGCCCCCCAAGAAAACCCTAAACAATACTTTAAATAGTTTACCCTAATTATGGAAACAAAATCACAGAGTTCAGTAATTTCTCAGACTGGTGACGACATTTTGTGATGCCTTATCAGGAGTCTGATGACTTATCATATATATCGTCAGCTCTTTTTGCTTTTGACATTTTTTGCCTTAGTCTAATGATGAAGCGTGATGGCGTATCAGATCTTTAATGACTTATCACAGATGTTATCGATGATTTACTTCAGCGCTCATGTTTTGCCTTAGGCTAATGATGATCTTGACAGCTTATCAAAACTGTGACGACATATCAGACAATGTCGTCATTTCTTCACCTCAGCTCCCATGTTCTGTCTAAGGCTGACGGCGACTCTGATGGCTTATCACAAGGCTGATGGCTTATCACATGTCGTCATCACTTCTTCTAATTGAATCCCATTCTCTGTTTAAGGCTCACGATGAAGCTGATAACCTATCTGAGTGCTGACGACTTATCAGGAATATCGTCAGCCACACTTCTCTTCTATTTGCTTTAGATTTCAACTCTTTTACTTCCATCATTGTTGGTTCTCATGCCTCTTGAGTTCCACTACAAAATCAAATATAAAACAATCAAAAATGATAAAAGTATCTTAAGACTTTGCAATTATTCTCAGTTAAAAACCTCAAATATGTTAGCATATGCTCACATATCAATAGGCTGGAATGTCATGTTGGTATAGAAGTGGATGGTTGCATTGTGAGTTAGTAAATTCCTAGTAAGATAGGTTAAAGTTAGTCGTTGAAGTGATAAGGTGTAATATTCTTGAGATGAGAGCTCTAAAAAAATATAGGATAATGAATCTGTGGTTTACACTAGTACTATTGTGTCATGCTTTATACCTTGTGATTTTTAGTAGGCTTGAACATAGTAAGAAAATTCAATTCTGCTCAGACTTTTATAGATAGAGTTATTAATTCCCATATGAAGATTATAAGTGGCCTCCAGTGAAGTGCAGTATTGAAGGGGAAACGTATAGTTGATGGAGTATTTGAGAAGTGTGGCTAAGCTTGAAAGTTAGCAGTTGTATTGCCAAAGGCATAGTAATTCTATCATATCTTATGTTTTATAGGCCTATAGTCCATTATTATAGATTTGTAGTCATGTTGCGATTCCTTATGTAGATATCTTATTCAGATCGTGCCCAAAATTCTTTGCTCTCTAAAGTTATTAGAGCTTCTTATAAAAAGTGTTAAAGAAATACTCCAGTTGAATATAAGCTTTCAGTAAAATTCAGTCCATATAACCAATAATTTGGTTTGGCAATCAAACAACTCCTATTATTTTCCATCTTTCTATCTGGTCTTACTATCCAAAGTTTCATGAATATAGCTATTCCAAGAGGTAATTTGTTCACATTCATGTAAATTGCGAATTCAGTTCAATTCATAAATCATGTCGCTAATTCAGATATTTATTCATGATTCATTTCATTAGTTTTCAATGAATGATCTTAGTTTTTCAAGTATTCCAGCTCAGACATTGTAATACCCCTTGTACGACTTTGGTCTCATTATCTCATTATTTGTGCTTACGTAATGTACTTGGCAATGCCATGAAGCCCTTTTCTTTTGATTCCTACACGTGTCTTGTTGAGGAATAATTCCTAAATTAGAAGTTGCATACTTTATTCCATCCTTAGTCACTCTTGGAATTTTAATGTGTCGATTAGCACTTCGTAGCTTACTGAGGACATGACCCTAGACAGGAAGTGTGGAGCTCGCGGATTAGGGTTGAAGGCTAATGTGAGTATGTGGATTGTGGCTAGGTATTAGGAGAGTGTGGGGGTGGTAGTCATCTTAGGTCTGTGAGTGTATTGTTTACTACTAGGAGAGTATCCATTTTCCTATTTCTTATTTTGTATTGCTTGTACTTTACTTATTGTGTGTTTTCTTGATATTTACTGTTATTATTTTATTGCTTATTTCTGTTGTGTTATACAACTGTTTTGAGTTGCATTACGACCTTGCTTTACTATTCTCTCTCTTGAGCTGGGGGTCTATCAGAAATAGCCCCTCTACTTCTTCGAAGGTAGCGATATGGACTACGTATATTTCACCCTCCCCAGACCTCATTGTGTGGGAATATACTGGGTTGTTGTTTTTGTTGTTGTTGATTAGCACTTTGCAGTTCTATATTAAAGATTGTATCATGGACATTTTAAGTGAGTTCTAAACTCCCATCATGAGTCAGCTCTTTATAATCAATAAAGTCAAGTCAGCTCAGAAATCAGTTTCATAATAGAAGTTTTAATGTTACAGCTCAGCTATTCCATTCATTAGCTGATATGTCATGTCTACATTACTCCATTTTTATAAAGTCTCAATAAGTTCCTACCCATCATTCGAGGATGAATGACTCCAAGGGGGAGATATTTTAATACTCCACAAGTTCCTAGATAAGTTTCCAACTATCCATCATATGTTTAAAGGCCCCAAAGTGATTATGTCAAGCCATAATTTAGTGTCATGAACATTTACCTTGTGTATAAATTGTTTTTTATGCGAATTATGGTCCTTGAAAGAACTTAGAGCAAAGTCTAGTTGAGAACACACTTTCATCGATTGAGTTTTTGTATTTGATCCAACAAGGGTCAAATGTATACAACTGTATCTCCTAGAATATAACGACTCAGATGTCCTGCTATATATAAAATAAAAGATCTTTAAGTCTTCTTTGCAACACATCTGATTTAACCTTAATCCGATATGGGACTAGAAAGTTACTCTCATTTTACTTAAGAGTGCCCATATATCTACAGAGTGACGACTTGAGGTGATAAACCATCAACTAAGTGATGAGATATTAACCTCGTTGTCAGCCATAACTAGAATGTGACCAAATCTAAATACAAGGTAACGACTTGAGGTGATAGTTCATCAACTAAGTGATGAGTTATCAACCTCGTCGTCAGCCTTAACCAGATTATTAAGAGAAAGTGACGACTAGGTTGATAAGCCGTCAACTAATTGACAAGCTATCAACTAAGTCATCATCCTTAACCAAATCATTAAGACAAGGTGACGACTAGGTTTATAAGCTATCAACTAACTCTTCAACTGAAAAATCCTACAATTTTTATTTAGTTTCCCTAGGGGTATTTTGGTCCTGTCCTCACCTCAAACCCTACCCCCATGACTTAAATCACCCAATACACAATAGTTTCATATCATTAGTCAGTTTTAATATTTACTCTCCTCTCCACTCTCAAGAGAAAAGAAATTAGGGTTTCTTCCCAAGAACAAGAAATTCAAGCTTTCTTTCCCAAGAACTCAAGAATTCAAGTTCCAATTTTTCATCAAGAAATCAAGAAATTGAGGCATGTAGCGTATTCATCAATGGGTTTTTTCCACCCATTAAGTACCAAAATGTCCATTTTTATTCAAGAATGGATTTTTAATCTTCTTTTATGAAATTATCCATGTAAATCATGAATTTAATCCATATCTTCTTAGAAATTTAAATTCAAGCCATGTCAACATGGGTTCCCATGTAAACTGGTTTATTTCTTGCCTCAAATTTCAATTATTCATGTTCTATTAAAGTGATTCCATGTCAAATCTTCAAGTTATGAATTAAATCATGTGAATATGTTATTTTCTCAAGTTTAACTCCTCCTGCTCAAGTTCATCTATTTCACTCAATTATTGAAATGTCTTATGTCTTGGGTCTTTGAAATATGATTTCATACTGCTGTTTTAAGCGTTGTTATCATATTTTTGTGATCATTCAATATTGGCGGATTATGAAAAACCGATACCTATGTGTTTTACGTATGTTGTTTCCAAGTAACAAGTCAGTTAGACCATGATTTCATTATCACATTCAGATTACCATATTCATGCTAAGTACTTATCAGTAAAGTACCATATCATGCTTAACGAATAATACACCAGTGTCATTCAGTTAGGAGTAACATTTACCACCGAGTGAATGCAGGGATGGCGAATTTCCCATTAGTTAGGCATGAGTCATTAGTAGCAGTCCCAAAGTTCCATATCAATGGCACCACCGTAGATTATGAGGGGTCCCCCGTCAGTTAAGCATGACACCCTCATCCTTCGAGATATTAGCCTTATGGATTCACATCGTCAGTCATGTGTTGGTACCCCTGGAAAGGTACCAGTACCCTTCTAACTGGGATTACAAGTTGGACCCTAATAGCTCAGATTGGGGCATATCAGTTGTAACTAGCTCCCATAGTTTTAGTCAGTATTTAGTTTATCTCAGTTCAAGTTTGCTTGACCAAGTAATCAAATTTCAGTTATTATTCAGTCAGTTTTACAGATTATTTATGTTATTCAGATCATGTCAGTACATTCTATACTTGGTCTTGCATTCTAAGTTTTACTTGTTTATGTTATTCATGCTCGGTATCCATACATGATCCTCAGTTCAGTTTTACAGCATGTTCATCTTTACATGAGATTTACATAGAGTATTCATGTTTTACCGCTTCCCAGATTTAGTTCTACTTATTCTACAAAATTGAAGATTTAAGAAACCAGGTGTAGTGATTCACCATCTTATCAGATTATGTTTGCTCCTCATGTTTTAAGATACTTTAGCTTTCAGTTGATTTCAGTCTCTTAGTGAGCTACTTGCACTTTGCATGCATGTTTTAAGATTATGTATCTATTCAGTTTTACTTATTGCATTCAGCACCGCTTACTCTGTACATTCTAGAAGTACTAATCACATATATGTCTGTTTGTCTACATTATTTCATAATGTAGGTACCATAAGTAGTCCACACAATAGGGTCAGACAGTTCTCAGCTTTCATCCAGCAGGTGATAAGTTCTCCTATTTTGGGAACTCTAGTCCATTGTAGTTCATGTATTATATTTGATTATTCACATTTATTGATTAGTGGTAGTTGGAGGCATGTCCCAGCTATCTATAATCAGTATAGTAGAGGCCTCATAGATGGTCAGTCAGGGTCATTCATGTAATTCAAGTTCTTTCTTCAGTTTTATCATATTGTAAACTTTATTAGTATTACACTAATTCCAATTTTCTCATGATTATGTTTCCGGTTAGTAAACTAGTCTGATAACTGATAACTAGTCTGACAAAGCCTCTACTACTCCATGAACTAGAGAGCCATTGGGACAAATCCCCAACTGACTCAAACTGCACTGAAAGTAATAACATAACCACTCAAATACTGAAATATCTAAAGATAGGCCCTCGAACCATGAGGACTCACCACTGGAGAAATGTAGACAAAGGTACATGGGAATCACTAATGAGACTAGGACTGAGCACCTGAACCTACATTATAAGACAATGTAGCACATAGACGTATATGTGGATCAGCACTTGGGAATGTACTGAGTATATGGGGGTGTATGCATTTACATACAACAATATCAATACTCTTTAATAAAATCATTCATGCAATAGGAATGATTCACATGGCTTGAATAAGTCAAAATGTAAAGTTCATAAATCATGTTTGATGAAGCATGTAACACAAATCTCGTGAGTCATTATACTTTAGCTTTAAAATTTGTACTATTCTCTTATTCTCATTACTCATAGGATGAAGGAAACTTTAAACAGTACTTTAAACTCATGCATATATCTATGGGGAGTAAAACATCTTTAATGTTCAAGAACTTATAACTCTTTTGAACTCAAACACTTGGAACTCGAAATCATATAACTTTGGTTTGAAAACCGGTGACCAACTCGTATTAGTAGAGAAAACTACTTCCTTCTTTGGAAAATACTCAAAGTAGTTCATTCAGTTTAGAAAAATATCTTATCCCAAAGCTTTAGGGAAAATATTCTATCTTAATGGAAAATACTTTAGTTTAGGGAGGTTCTCTTAACCGACATAAATCATGTGACCTACATAGAGTCCAAGGTCTTGTCCTCCTAAGAAAGAAACCTCACATTGGGGATAGGCATCATACGCTTTCCAAGGAGTATAACCTCAACTCAGTGATCACTTATCTCAGTCGCGGGCCCAATCATCTCGGTCTCAGATCTAAAATCTCAAACCTATGGTGGCACATAGTTTTGGAGTAAGAAACCATGGTAACTTACCCAACTCGGTGTTAAATACTACTCCCTTTAGTTTATCTCGCTTATCTCATGGAAATCCACTTACAAAATAATCTCATGGTTCATAAGAACCCAACAATCAAATCTATAATCTCATGTGGTAGAGTGGATTTCAAAACGCTATGACCATTAGGTCAAAACATTTCTCAATAATCTCAAAATACTCAAATCATGGGTGCTTATAGCACAATAGTTCATAAAATTGCAAGTTTCAAGTAGGGCTTAATGACCCATAATTCAATCCTAAGTTAAAACTCATCATAATGCATAATAGATAGCATATAGATTCATAATTCATGTAGAAATCTGGAAGTTACAGCAATTTGTCTCAAAATATTAACATACTCATGTACTTCAATTTCTAGAACATTGAAACTCTTAAATTCTCAAGGATTAAAATCATGGGGTATAGACCCAGCTGTAATTTCTCAAGAAAACATGTAAAAATCATGTCATTAGACTCTCAATTCATAGAAGCATCAAAAGCTTGCAACCAATAACAATGGGTGAAAAAACCCAATTCAATTTCATGTAAAATCTCATAAATTGCAGAAAATTATAGTTTAAATAAGCCTTTGGGCACAAGGGTGAAAAGACTACCCTTATTCAAAACCCCACATACCTTAGATTATGAAATTGAATGAACAAGCTTGCTTCAACTCTTCTTCATACTCTTGATAGAGGGTTCTTGCAACGCTGGAACTTGGGGAACTTAAATCTCAACTCAATTTGAAAAATCTATAGTGAGTCCTTGGATTACTTAGAGAAGGGTTTTAGATTTGAGCTTGAGGGAGAACCCCTAGCTCTCTTATGTTTTGGATGATGAATGAAGTCATTTGCTTCATTTGGAATATATCTAGTTGATAAAAGAGTGGAAAGACCGAAGAGACCCTTTTAAAAATGACTTAAAATACTAAATGAGGGCTGCGACGGTCCGTTGGATTGTCCGTCGCACGTCGGTCAAAAAAGGAACACACTGCCTTGATATGATAGTCTCAGTGATGGTCAATCACAAACTCGACGGTCTGTCAGATCGTCCGTCGCACGTTGGCCAGGATGAGGCCACACTGCCTCAGTGGAGACGGTCTTAGTGGCGGTCCGTTGCAGCCTTGACGGTCCATCGTCCTGGCCATTGGACTTGGGCCAAAAAAGGTAGCTACTGCCTTGATTGCGATGGGCCGTCGGATCGTCTGTCGTACCTGGGTAGTTCCGACAACTCTCAGTAAAATGGCCATAACTTCTCACCCCGATGCCGGATTTGGATGAAATTGGTATCGTTGGAAAGCTAATTCAATTCTCTACACTATAGGAAGTCATTTTCAGGAAAATTCAACAAGATTAAAATACTAATCACATGGGAAGTATCTTCTCAATCTTTTAAGGATGGATTACACTTCACTTGACACGCTCAAGGCTCAAACTACAAGGGAATTTTGTGTGGTCTTACAATATCTCCCCCTTGGAAACATTCGATCTCGAATGTTGCTAGTTAGACTAGGAACATGGGAAAAATAGAGTACACATAGCTGAAGCAATTAGCTAAACGGCTCAAAATCTTTCTAAACTCTTGAATACCTCAGAAATTGCAAGAACTCATGCAAAAATAGATACATAGATGAACTTTAGACTAGAAGGGCAAAATTAAGGAAGAATAATACCTTTGGATCGATCTAAACTCTTGCAAAAGAGGTGCAGTTACTTGGCCTGCATGTCTGCTTCTGCCTCCTAAGTAGAGCCCTCAACTGGCTGGTTTCACCACAATACTTTGACCAAGGGAACCTCTTTGTTCCTCTGTCTACGGATCTAAAAATCTAGGATCGTAATAGGAATCTCATCGAATGAAAGACTGTTCTGAATATCAACACTCTCTGAGGGATCTACTACAACAGAATCACCAATATGCTTTTTAAGCATGGAGACATGAAAAATAGGATGAACGGTTGACAACTCCGCAGGCAACTCAACCTCATAGGCTACTTTCCTAACACTGATCAAAACTCTATACGGGTCAATATAATGGGGACTAAGCTTTCCCATTTTACCAAACCTCTTCACCCCTTTTATGGGTGAAATCTTTAAGTATACCAAATCACCCGCTTCAAACTCAAGATCTCTTCTTCTCACATCGGTATATGACTTTTGATGACTCTGACTTATCTTTAACCTCTCTCTAATCAACTTAACTTTCTCTATAGCTTCAAACACTGTATCAGGCCTAATCACGGCAGCTTCACCCACTTCAAACCAACCTATGGGTGATCTACATCTTCTACTATACAAGACCTCAAATGGTGCCATCCCGATGCTAGCATGGTAACTATTGTTATAGGTGAACTCTATCAATGGCAAATACTCATCCCAACTTCCTTTGAAATCAAGAGCACACGCCCTCAACATGTATTCTAGGGTCTGATGGTCTTCTCAGCCTGACCATCTGTCTGCAAATGAAAAGCAAAACTCAAAAGAACTTGGGTACCAAGACCCTATTGAAACGCCCTCAAAACTGAGAAGTAAATTGAGTACCCCTATCTGAAATAATAGACGAGGAAACTCCGTGTAGCCTGACTAACTCACAGATATACAATCTAGCATAATCCTCAACTGTATAAGATGTATACATGGGCAAGAAGTGTGCGGACTTAGTTAGCCTGTCTACAACAACCCAAATAGAATCATGATGATGATGCAAAAGGGGCAACCCATTCATGAAGTCTATATTAACCACCTCTCACTTCCAAGTGGGTATACCAAACTCTTGTATAACACCACTAGGTCTTTGGTGCTCTATCTTAACCTGTTGGCACATTGCATACTTTGCTACAAACTCAGCTATATCCTTCTTCATACCATTCCACCAATAGATTTCCTGCAAGTCGCGATACATCATGCTAGTGCTGGGATGAATAGAATACCGCAAGCCATGCACTTCAGCCATAATCCTCTGCCTCAAATTATCAACACACAGAATGTATTATCTACCATGTAATCTCAACATAACATCTCTTCCTTGGGAGAAAACCTCTACTTTTGGTCCTTAACTGCCTCCTTCAGTCTGACCAAACTAAGATCTCTATCTTGCTTCTCCTTCACTTCTGAAACTAAAGAGGATTCTAAACTACTTTGCACTAAAGTATTTCCCTCAGTTGAATCAAGTAACCTAACACCCAATTAAGCCAGACAATGCACATGACGGGCTAACTCTTTCTTACCTTCCTCTACATAAGCAACACTACCTACAGACAATCTGCTAAGGGCATCCACCACTACATTGGCCTTGCCCGGGTGATACAACATACTCATATCATAGTCTTTTAACAACTCTAACCACCTCCTCTGCCTAAGATTCAACTCCCTTTAAGTAAATACATACTGCAGGCTCTTATGATCAGTAAACACATCAACATGAACACCATAAAAATAGTGTCTCCAGATTTTCAAAGCAAAGACCACCGCAGGTAACTCAAGATCATGGGTTGGGTAATTCTTTTCATGCGGTTTCAACTGTTAAGAGGCATAGGCTATAACCTTAAATCTTTGCATCAACACACAACCCAAACCAACTCTAGAGGCATCATAATACACCATAAAACCATCGGTACCATCAGGCAAAGTCAACACAGGGGCTGATATAAGTCGAGTCTTTAACTCCTGAAAACTCTTCTCACAAGAATATGACCACAGGAACATAACTTTCTTTTGGGTCAACCGGGTCATAGGAGATGTAATATAAGAGAAACCTTCAACAAAATGATGGTAGTAACCCACTAGACCTAAGAAACTTCTAATATCAGATGGAGAGATAAGTCTAGGCCAATTTCTTATAGCTTCTGTCTTTTGGGGATTAACTCTAATACCTTCGGCTGAAATAATATGACCTAGAAAGGCTACAGACCTTAGAAAAAATTCATACTTACTGAATTTGGTGAACAACTGGTGACCTCTAAGAGTTTACAAGACAATTTTAAGGTGATCTGCATGATCATGCTCATTGCAGGAGTAGACAAGGATGTCATCTCTGAAGACAATGACAAACATATCAATATATGACTTAAACACTCAATTCATGAGGTCCATGAAGGCTACTGGGGCATTGGTTAGCCCAAAAGACATGACTAGAAACTCAAAGTGACCATAGCAGGTTCGGAAGGCTGTTTTTAGAATATCACATTCCCTTACTTTAAGCTGGTGATAGATGGATCTAAGGTCTATCTTGGAGAAATAACTTGAACTTTGCAACTGATCAAACAAGTTATTAATTTTCTGAAGAGGATACTTATTTTTTACTGTGACCTTGTTAAGCTGATGATAGTCAATGCACATATGCAAAGAACCATCTTTATTCTGTATGAATAGAATAGGTGCGCCCTAAGGAGAAATACTAGGCCTTATTAACCCTTTGTCTAAAAGATCTTTGAGTTACTCTTTCAACTCCTTAAGCTCAGCAAGTTCCATACAGTATGGTGGAATAGAAATGGGACGAGTGTCGGGAAGAAGGTCAATCCTAAATTCTATCTCTCTATTGGGAGGTACCCCTGGGAGATCTTCCAGAAAAACATCTAGAAACTCATTAACAATATCGACTGACTGAATAGTTGGAGCCTCAGACTTAGTGTCTTTGACTCTAACTAGGTGATAGATTCAACCCTTAGATATTAGATTTTTGGCTTTGAGATAGGAGATAAAATGACTCTTGGGAGATACCGAACTCCTGGACCACTTAAAAACTGGCTTATCAGGGAACTGAAACTTAACCACACGGGTACGATAATCTATAGATGCATAATAAGAATGAAGTCAATCCATACCCATAATAAGGTCAAAATCCACCATGTCTAACTCTATGAAATCAACAAGTATGACTTTATGAAGAACAGTAACAAGACAATCTCTATACACTTGTTTAGCAACAACTGACTCTGCAACTAGTGTGGAGACTAGGAAAGGCTCAAGAATCTTTTCAGGACTCATTTTGAAATTCACAGCCATAAGTGGGATTACATAGGAGAGACTTAACCCTGGGTCCAACAACACATAAACATTAAAACAAAAGACGAGGAGCATACCAGTAACAATATCGGGAGAGTCCTCCTGCTCTTGACGGGATGGTAAGGCATAGAATTTGTTCTGGAGCTGAACGCCAGCAGTGCTAGATGAAGCGCCCTGAGTAGGGACGGGATAGGGTATAGAAGCTGGTGCACTAGTAGTATATGCCTGAGGTCGGGCATCTCTATTCCCCTGCCTAGCATGGGGACAATCTCTAAGTCCCTGCTTGCCATAACCAAAACCCTTTTGGAATGCTAGACCCTTTTGGAATGCTTTCCAGAAGTAAGAGGTAAACTGCGTACCTCTGTCTGAGATGATAGATAATGGAAAACCGTGTAATCTGACCAACTCCCTGATGTAGATTTTGGCATAATCCTCAGCTAAATAAGAGGTATAAACGGGAAAGAAATAGGCTGACATGGTCATCCTATCTACAATGACCTAAACTGAATCATGCTAATGATGAGTTCAAGGAAAACCCATTACGAAGTTCATGTTCACTTCTTCCTACTTCCAAGTAGGAATGATGAACTCCTGCATGGAACCACTAGGTTTCTGATGCTCTATCTTAACCTGTTGACTGTAGAGAACTTAGCCACAAACTCTGCAACATCCCTCTTTATCCCACTCCACCAATAGATCTCCCGCAAGTCTCGGTACATCTTAGTGGCCCATGGATGAATAGCGTATCACACACCATGCGCTTCATCAAGAATTTGTTGCCTCAAGACATCTACACCTGGAACACACAGGCGACCCTAACAACGAAGAACACCATCTCCCCCTTGGGATGAAACCTCTACTTTCTTATTCTGAACTGACTCTTTTAGCTTGACAAGGCTAGGATCCTTGTCTTGCTTTTCTTTCACCTCAAAAACTAGAGATGATTCTGAGCTACTCTAAATACTTACACCACCCTCTTAAGAGTCGACTAAGCAAACACCTAGTCTGGCAAGCTGATGGATTTATTAAGCTATCTTTTTTTTGATATCCTCAATATGAAAAACACTACCCATGGAGAGTCTACTGAGAGCGTCGGCTACAATGTTGAACTTGCCTGAATGGTAAAGGACACTCATGTCATAATCCTTCAAGAGCTCTAACCACCTTTTCTGATGAAGATTGAGATCTTTATGAGAAAAGACATACTGGAGACTCTTATGATCTGTGAAAACATCTACATAAACTCCGTACAGATAATGCCTCTAAATCTGTAAGGCAAATACTAAGGTTGCTAACTCAAGATCATGAGTAGGATAATTCTTCTCATGGGGCTTTAGCAATCTAGAGGCGTAGGCTATGACCTTACCATGTAGCATTAGGACACAACCTAAACCCACTCTGTATGCATCACAATATACTACGAACCCATCTGAACCATCTTGAAGAGTTAAGACTGGAGCTGAGGTAAGTCGAGTCTTTAATTATTGAAAACTATTCTCGCATAACTTTGACCACTGAAACTTGACCTTCTTCTGAGTCAGTCTGGCCATAGGAGATGCAATAGAATAAAATCCCTCGATGAACCATCTATAATAACCATCCAAACCTACGAAACTTCTGATATCTAATGGAGATATGGGGTGAGGCCAATTTCTTACCGCTTTGGTCTTCTGAGGATCTACTCCAATGCTATCATCAGAAATAATATGGCTAAGGAATGCTACTAATCTTAGCCAAAATTCGCATTTACTAAACTTGGCGAATAACTGATGATCTCTGAGAGTCTGAAAAACAATTTTAAGATGGTCTGAATGATCACACTCAGTGCAAGAATAGACCAGAATATCATCTATGAAGACTATGACGAACATATCTAAGTATTGTTTGAACACCCAGTTCATCAAGTCCATGAAAGTTGTTGGGGCATTAGTAAGACCAAAGGACATGACTAGAAATTCAAAGTGACCATACCGAGTGCGAAAAGTTGTCTTCGGGATGTCACATTCTCTAACTCAAAGCTAATGATAGCCTGATCTGAGGTCTATCTTAGAGAAATAACTGGCACCCTGAAGTTGGTTAAACAAGTCATCTATTCTAGGAAGTGGATACCTGATCTTGATCGTAACTTTGTTGAGATGACGGTAATCGATTTACATCCTGAGAGAACCATCTTTCTTATGCACGATTAAGATTGGTGCACCCCATAGGGATACACTAAGCTTGATGAATCCCTTATCTAACAGATCCTTCAACTGATCATTTAATTTCTTAAGTTTTGATGGTGCTATTTTGTATGGTGGAATAGAAATATGCTAAGTATTTGGAATAAGGTCAATGCTGAAGTCTATTTCCCTTTCGAAAAGAATGCCTGGAAGGTCTTTGGGAAACACGTCTGAATACTCATTAACCACTGGGATTGATTCAAAGCTAGGAGATTCAAAACTGGAATCTCTAACATGCATGAGATGAAACACACATCTCTTAAAAATCATTTTCCTTGCCCGAAGGTAGGAAACAAGATAACCCCTGAAAGATAAAGTACTACCCTTCCACTCTAGGACGGGCTCATTCAGGAAATAAAATTGAACTATCCTGTTTCTGCAGTCGACTATAGCATAGTAGGAATGAAGCTAATCTATACCGAGAATGATATCAAAATAATTCATATCTAACTCGACTAAATCTGCTAACGTGGATTTTTGAAATATCATAATCGGGCAGTTCTTATATTCCCGCCGAGCAATGATAGTTTTACCCGCTGAGGTAGAGACTGAAAAGGGCTCTGCTAAAATTTCGGGACTGATTCCAAAATCGCCTGCTATGTAAGAAGTAACAAAAGACAAGGATGCACTTGGGTATAGCAAAGAATAAGCATGAACATGGAAAATCTGTAATGTACCAGTAATAACATCAGGAGAATTTTCCTAATCCTGTCAGGTCTAAAGAGTATAAAGTATGTTTGGGAAATACCTACTAGTAGCACTGGAAGTGGCACCCTGCTGGCTCGAGTGACCAAACTGAGCTGTGGAACGGTTTTGCTGACCCTGATAACTGAAATAAGGATAATCTATGACCCTGTGGCCTGGGTTTCTACAACTAAAATAGACATCACTACCAGATCTGTAAACACACTTGTGGTTCTTACCACAAGTTTGGAAAAGGGGATTAGTTTAGGCACTGCTAACACTGCCCTGAGACTTAGAGCCTGGTGCTCTATCTCAGTTGCCATCTCTGAATTTTGGTATTGGGGCATTGGCAGAGGAAGGATCTAGAACTACAGACTTAGCACAAAACTGTGAACGATTTTCTTTATCTGATTTGGGCTGAGCAAAACTGAAAATACCTGATCTTGCGTTCTTGTTTTGCCTCTCCCTAGACCTAATCTTCTGCTCCTCTATTTGCTGAGCATGGGTCATGAGCCTAGCTAAAGTCATATCACTATTTAGCATCGCAGACCTACACTCATTTACCATGCTATCATTCATCCCTGACATGAACTTGCTCATCTTAGCCCTATTGTCTGCAACCACATGAGGGGCATATCTGGCTAGATGAGTAAATCTGAGAGAATACTCTTTAACCATTATATTTCCCAGTCTGAGGTTAATGAACTCTAGAACTTTTACCTCCCTCAGCTCTTGGGGAAAGAATCTGTCTAAGAAAGACATGACAAATTCCACCCACTCTATGGGACCTGCATCTTCTAACCTCTCAGACTTCCACTGTTGGTACCAAGTGTGAACAACATCCTATCACTGGTATGCGGCTAACTCAGCGTTCTGAACAGAAGTAGCTCCCATGATATCTATGACCTTCTAGACTTAGTCAATGAACTCTTGAGGGTCTTCATCAGACTTAGACCCAAAGAAATATGAAGAGGGCTCATTCGAATGAAGTCTCGAATCCTAGCTGCAGCTAGTTGACCACTGGACTAGCCAGAATAACTGGTGGCCATTCATTTTGGGCAGCCACAAACTGAGAAAGTATGGTGAATGCAGCCCTAAACACTACATGAGAAACATGTTCACCCAATGGATCTTCAGGCTGGGGAACTGGCTGGTTTCTTCTCTTTGGAGGCTTATTCTGAAATAAGAGAAGAACGGATTAGATTGAGAGTTTAAATTGAGATTATGATCACTAGCACGACATGAACACTGAAAGAAGGAAAACTATTCCCAAAATATCTTATAGCCTCCTGCACATAAATATAGCGTGAAACACACCCATGTACAAGACTCTGCTAGATGCGGCTTACAGACTTCATAGGACTCTATTGAACCTTAGGCTCTGATGCCAAGTTTGTAACACCCTAATTTTTTGAATTGGAATGCTACACAGTGCTTATGACCTGAAAGGATCACAAACTAACTCATGACTGATATCTATACCTATACACTACAATATATGATGTAATAATATGAAAAATATGAACAATAAGCCATAAGGTTAAACTAAATAAAGAATTTGATAAAATACGACATCCATATGGGGTAACAAATACCCAAAACAACTGAAAACTAAATCAAATCTGAAGTAAATCTGAAAGCCTCTAAATACTGTCTGAAATAAGGAGTTGAAGGAACATGTCTCCAACTAACTCCATCTGGCAAAACTGAACTAAAATAATGAATGAAATAAATTAATATCATCCTGGGATGGATGAGGACTCATTGTAACTCTGCGTGCTGGAATGCTACTGCTACTGCTGATCTGGAACTTGTGACTTTGAACCTATGGTGTAACATAAAAGAAAGCACTATAGCACAAATGCGTCAGTACAATTGAAAGTACTAAGTATACGAGTGAGGTAGGCTAAATGCAAAAGGGTTTACATGCATAAACAATGCTAACAGATTGACTGATTTGAACGTGAGAGTGTAAACATGCATACATAGTAACTAGAATCGTGATTATATGATATCTAGATCTGTACGCTAATACATGGTTTACTGATAACCAACATGACTGATACTATAGTTCTGATAACATGGGCGACTGTTTCTGACAGTCTTGAATCTGGTGGAACTATCTAAGTTTTATACTGTAACTGAATTTGACTGTATCTGACAGTCCTGGTATACTGAAATCTGAAGAACTATTTGAGTTATTTTACTGAGACTGAGTCTTAAACTGTGGGAGGTAGTTGTTTAACTGATATGCCCCAATAACACATAAAGCTAAGTTGGGGTCCAATCTTTGCCTCGATTGGAAGGGGGTCAATACCGCGTCACTAGTAAGGACAGCTGTGAGTCACCCTTATCTGCTAGGTACTCAAAATGAGAACGGTAGGAACCCGAAACTGATAGGTTAATCCACCTCATCAACCCTAATATGATAGGTTAAGATGTCTTAACCTAAGTTGGCTACGTAGTCTGGAACACAAGGATGACTACTAAGAATCACACCCTAAACTGGCAGGTGAGTTCCCATCCTTGGGTTCACTCGGTGCTAACTTCTGCTCTCATCTGAAGAGACTGAACATGATTTAAGTAATAGTACATAGATTGAATAACTGACTTCCATTGACTGACGAAATAGTACTACTATCTGAGAATTTACTGAGATCATGAGATTTCTGAGATTTCCTGAGTCACATGGCTGACTGAGTTCTATAGATCATGGCTTGACTGAGATTATCATGTTAACATGACATAGCTCTAGGCACACAGCTATATTTTCCAGGTATAATTACCCCCAAGACTCGATGGAAGGAAACTGACACACATAACTGACTTGGTCATAAAAATGGAGTCCACAATTCACAAAATCATAAGTAGGGGATTTCACACTAAGCATAGTTCTCAACAACTTATATATGGAAGGGAAGTTCATACAACATAAATATACTTGCATAGCTTCCATATCATTCCCCATACATATCACAACAACAATGCATATCAATCACGTGGAATTCATGTGAAATCATAAAGCATAAAGCATGGACTTGTCATTTAAGCACTATTAAATCATGGGACATGAATTCTATCATCCTAGGCCTTTTATCAAACACTTTGCATGCATTCTTTTATCTTAGGTGTGTTCTTAAATATCACCATGTTAAACCACATAAAGATCATGGGTTTTCAACTAACAAACACATACACTTCACGAAAACACCCTTAATCATCAACATGTATATGTCCATATCACAACAAGACATTCACAAAATAATATTTAAAACATGGTTCTTGAGCTCTATGAATGAAATGGATCCATAGATGAACACTACGCATACCTTAGATTAAGAATTCGTGAAGTTAGTAGTGAAATCGACTTGAATCTTGGAACCCCCAATTGAACCCTAGACTTGTTCTTGATGGTTCTTGAGAAAATTTCAGCAAAAGCACTATATTTTTGTGTTTTGGAGCCTCAATCCCGTGTTTAAGACTATATATAGGTTAGGGAAAATGACTAAAATACCCTTAGAAACACGAAAGTGGAATGCTGAAAAATTGGGCACCCATGGAAGTTGCCAAGCGATGCCCGCCAAGTCCACCGCTATAGACTAGGCAATGCCTGCCTTAGAGCAGTGCTCTAGTTGGGGTTACTCTGGCCTATCGCCAGGAGCTACTATTTTGGAAACCCAAACACGCCCTTACGTTATCCGAAAAATTTTAAAACTTACTCGGGATGTACTACGACTTTGCCCCATCGCAACGCAACTTGAAAATCCAAAAACAAAGGTCGAGAAGGTCGTAAAATAAATCCCCAAAGTTTAGAGGTCTAAAATGAGACTAAGTGTTGAACACTTATCCAAATTTTCTATGTCTTGAGGCTTGTAAAGCCAAATGAGCTGAATTTCGGACTTAGGATTGTACGGGGTATTACAATATCTCCCCCTTGAAAACATTCATCCTCGAATGAGAACTAACTAAGAAGGCATAAAAGACAAGCTGGACATGAACTGAACATGAATGACTAAGATATGATTTCATGACTGGTATGCTAAATATACTGAACACATGTATATCTTATGCATGGATAACTGATACATGAATGCATGACTAAGTGTTCTGATAAACTGAATTTCTCAAGATGAGAATGCATAGCTGATGCATGATTTTTATACCTGAACTGATACATGAATACATGACTGAGTAAGCATGCAATGGTAGTAGATACCAAGTTTATAATGGGAACATGAATATGAAACTCAATAAGCTTAAAGAGAACTATTACCTTGAGCTTGATCTGAATTGGTGGAGAAGAGGTGAGGATACTTGGTGTGCATATCTGCTTTTGTTTCCCAAGTATCTCCCTTAATGGATTGATTTTGCCAAAGAACTTTAACTAGAGGGACTTTT
The DNA here is from genome assembly GCF_002878395.1 of Capsicum annuum. Lineage (NCBI taxonomy): Eukaryota > Viridiplantae > Streptophyta > Magnoliopsida > Solanales > Solanaceae > Capsicum > Capsicum annuum. The sequence continues at coordinate 68,692,094 of NC_061117.1, forward strand.
TCGTTCCTCAATCTACGAGTCTGATAGTCTAAGATTTCGACTAGAATTTCCTCATAGGAGAGACTATTTTGAACATCAATGCTCTGAAAAGGGACTACAACTACTGGGTCACCTATGTACTTCTTGAGCAAAGAGGCATGAAAGACTAGATGAACTGAGGCTAAATCTAAAGGCAATTCAAGCTTATAAGCTAGCTTTCCAAAGAGATTGAGAATCCTGAAGGGACCGACATATCGGGGACTCTATTTTCCTTTCTTACCAAACCTCTTCACTCCCTTCATGGGTGAGATATTGATATAGACATAGTCATTGACCTCAAACTCGAGATCCTTTCTAAGAACATCTGCATAAAAATTTTGTTGGCTCTGAGCAACCCAGAGTCTCTCTCTAATCAACTGAACTTTCTCTAAGGTATCGAATACCAAGTCAGGACCTATGACTGAGGCCTCACTAACTTCAAACCAACCAATTGGAGATCTATACCTCCTACCATAGAGAGCTTAGAATGGAGCCATCTAAATACTGGAATGATAGCTATTGTAATATCTGAATCAAAGACAAATGGTAAGCCTAACTTTCCTTGAAATCGATTGCACACGCCCTTAGCATAAATTCTAAAATCTGAATGGTCCTTTCTGCTTGACCATCTGTCTGAGGATGAAATGTCGTACTGAGATGGACTTGAGTACCAAGACCCTTTTGGAATGATTTCTAGTAGTGAGAGGTGAACTGGGTACCTCTGTCAAGATGATAGATAATGGAACATCATGTAATCTTACCAACTCCCTGATGTAGAGTTTGGCACAATACTCAGCTAAATAAGAGGTATGAACTAGAAAGAGATGGACTGACTTGGTCATCCTATCTACAATGACCCAAACTGAATCATGCTAATGATGAGTTCAAGGTAAACCCGTCACAAAGTCCATGTTCACTTCTTCCCACATCTAAGTAGGAATGGTGAACTCCTGCATGGAACCACTAGGTTTTTGATGCACTATCTTAACCTGCTGATATGCAGAGAACTTAGCCACAAACTCTACAGCATCCCTCTTCATCCCATTCCACCAATAAATCTCCCACAAGTCGTGGTACGTCTAAGTGACCCCTAGATGAATAGAGTATCGCGCACCATGCGCTTCTGCAAGAATTTGTTGCCTCAAATCATCTGCACCTGGAATACATAGGTGACCCTGACAACAAAAAACACCATTTCCCCCTTGGGAAAAAACCTCTACTTTCTGATTTTGAACTGACTCTTTTAGCTTGACAAGGCTTGGATCCCTTTCTTGCTTTTATTTCACCTCAGAAACTAGAAATGACTCTGAACTACTTTGAACACATACACCACTCTCTGAAGAGTCGACTAAGCGAATGCCTAGTCGAGCAAGCAGATGGATTTCCTAAGCTATCTTTTTCTTGCTATCCTCAATGTGAGAAATACTACCCATGGAGAGTCTACTGAGAGCGTCAGCCACAGTGTTGGCCTTGCCCAGATGGTAAAGGATATTCATGTCATAATCCTTCAAGATCTCTAACCACCTTCTCTGACGAAGATTAAAATCTTTCTGAGAAAAGACATACTGGGGACTCTTATGATCTATAAAAACATCTACACAAACTTTGTATAGATAATGCCTCCAAATCTTTAATGCAAATACTAAGGCTGCTAACTCAAGATCAGGAGTAGGATAATTCTTCTCATAGGGCTTTAGCTATCTAGAGGCATAGGATATGACCTTACCATAATGCATGAGGACACAACCTAAACCCGCTCTGTATGTATCACAATATACTATGAATCCATCTGAATCATCTTGAAGAGTTAAGACTGGAGTTGAGGTAAGTCGAGTCTTTAATTCCTGAAAACTATTCTCGCATGAATCTGACCACTGAAACTTGACCTTCTTCTGAGTCAGTCTGGACATAGGAGATGCAATAGAAGAAAATCCCTCGACGAACCATCTATAATAGCTAGCCAAACCTAAGAAACTCCTGATATCTAATGGAGATACAGGGCGAGGCTAATTTCTTACTATTTCGGTCTTCTAAAGATCTACTCTAATGCTATCACCAGAAACAATATGGCCAAGAAATGCTACTGATCTTAGCCAGAATTTGCATTTACTAAACTTGGCGAACAACTGATGATCTTTGAGAGACTGAAGAATAATTTTAAGATGGTTTGAATATCACGCTCAGTGTGGGAATAGACCAGAACATCATCTATGAAGACTATGATGAACATGTTCAAGTACTGTTTGAACACCTGGTTCATCAAGTCCATGAAAGCTGATGGCGCATTAGTATGACCAAAGGATATGACTAGAAATTTGAAGTGACCATACCGAGTACGGAAAGTTGTCTTCGGGATGTCACATTCTCTAACTCGAAGCTGATGATAGCCTAATCTGAGGTCTATCTTGGAAAAATAACTGGCACCCTGAAGTTAGTCAAACAAGTCATCTATTCTAGGAAGTAGATACCTGTTCTTGACCATAACTTTATTGAGCTGACGGTAATCGATACACAGCCAGAGAGAACTATCTTTCTTGCATATGAATAAGACTGGTGCACCCCATGGGGATACACTAAGCCTGATGAATCCTATATCTAAGAGATAATTCAACTGATCTTTCAATTTCTTGAGTTCTGCTGGTGCCATTTTGTATGGCGGAACAAAAATAGGCTAAGTATTTGGAATAAGGTCAATGCCAAAATCTATTTCCTTTTCGGGAGGAATGCCTGGAAGATCTTTGGGAAACACGTCTGAATACTCATTAACCACTGGGACTGATTCAAAGCTAGGAGATTTAGAATTGGAATCTTTAACATGCATAAGATGATACACACACCCCTTAGAAATCATTTTCGTTGCCCGAAGGTAGGAAATAAGCTGACCCTTGAAAGATAAAGTACTACCCTTCGACTCTAGGACGGGCTTATTCAGGCACTGAAATTAACCTATCCTATTTCTGCATTCGACTGTGGCATAGCAGGAATGAAGCCAATCTATACCGAGAATAACATCAAAATTAGTCATCTCTAACTCGACTAAATCTGCTGACGTGGATTTCTGAAATATCATAATCGGGCAGTTCCTGTATTTCCGCTGATCTATGATAGTTTTACCCACTGAGGTAGAGACTGAAAAGGGCTTTGCTAAAATTTCGAGACTTATTCCAAAATTGCCTGCTATGTAAGAAGTAACAAAAGAAAAGGATGCACTTGGGTCTAGCAAAGAATAAACATGAACTTGGAAAATCTGTAATGTACCAGTAACAACATCAGAAGAATTTTCCTGATCCTGTTAAGTCTAAAGAGTATAAAGTATGTTTGGGCGTTTCCCATTAGTAGCACTAGAAGTGGCACCCTGCTGGCTGGGGCGATCGGACTGAGCTGTAAAATGGTTTTGCTGACCCTGATAACCGAACTAAGGATAATCTCTGACCCTGTGGCCTGGCTTTCCACAACTAAAATAGATATCACTACCGAATTTGTAAACACCCTTATGGATCTTACCACAAGTCTGGCAAAGGGGATTGGTTTAGGCACTGCTGACACTGCCCTGAGACTTAGAGCCTGGTGATCTATCTCTGTTGCCGTCTCTGAATTTTGGCATTGGGGCACTGACGGAGGAAGGATCTGGAATTGTAGACTTAGGACAAAACTATAAATGATTTTCTTTATCTGATTTGGGCTAAGCAAAACTGAAACTGCCTGATCTTGCGATCTTGTTTTGCCTCTCCCTAGACCTAATCTTCTGCGTTATGAGCCTAGCTAAAGTCATATCACTGTTTAGCATCGCAGACCTACACTTATTTACTATGCTATCATTCACTCCTGACACAAACTTGCTCATCTTAGCCCTATTGTCTGCAACCACATGAGGGGCATATCTGCCTAGCTGAGTAAATCTGAAAGAATACTCTTTAACCGTCATATTTCCCTATTTGAGGTTGATGAACTCTAGAACTTTTGCCTCCCTCAGCTCTTAGGGAAAGAATCTATCTAATAAAGTCGTGACAAATTTCTCCGACTCTACGGGACCTGATCCTCTAACCTCTTAGACTTCCACTGTTTATACCAAGTGTGAGCAACATCCTGTAATTGGTATGCAGCTAACTTAGCGCTCTGAACAGAAGTAACTCCCATGATGTCTATGACCTTCTGGACTTGGTCAATGAACTCCTGAGGGTCTTCATCAGACTTACACCCAAAGAAAGATGGAGGGTTCATTCGGGTAAAGTCCCGAATCCTAGCTGCAGCTGAGTTTACCACTGGATTGGTCGGAATAACTGGTGACTGTTCATTTTAGGCAGCCACAGACTGAGCAAGTATGGTGAATGCGGACCTAAACACTGCATGAGAAACATGTTTGTCCAAAGGATCTTCGGGCTGGGGAGCTGGATGGTTTCTTCTCTTTGGAGGCTTATTCTGAAATAAGAGAAGAACGGATTAGATTGAGAGTTTAACTTGAGATTATATCACTAGCACGACATGAACACTGAAAGAAGGAAAACTATTCCTAAAACATCTTATAGCCTCATGCACATAAATGTAGTGTGCAACACACCCATGTACAAGACTCTACTAGATGCGGCTTTTAGATTTCCTAGGACTCTATTGAACCTTAGGCTCTGATGTTATATCACTAGCACAACATGAACACTGAAAGAAGGAAAACTATTCCTAAAACATCTTATAGCCTCATGCACATAAATGTAGTGTGCAACACACCCATGTACAAGACTCTACTAGATGCGGCTTTTAGATTTCCTAGGACTCTATTGAACCTTAGGCTCTGATGCCATGTTTGTAACACCCCAATTTTTTGAACTGGAATGCTACACGGTGCTTATGACCTCGAAGGACCACAAATTAACTCATGACTGATATCTGTACCTGTACACTACAATATATGACGTAATAATATGAAAAACATCAACAATAGGCCATAAGGTTCAACTAAATAAAGAATCTGATAAAACATGACATCCATATGGGGTAACGAATACGCAAAATAACTAAAAACTAAATCAAATCTGAAATTCTCTAAATACTGTCTGAAATAATGAGTTGAAGGAATATGTCTCCAACTAACTCCATCTGGCAAAACTGAACTGAAATAATAAATGAAATAAAATAATATCATTGTCGGATGGATGAGGACTCACTGCAACTCTACATACTGGAATGCTACAGCTACTGCTGATCTGGAACTCGTGAATCTGAACCTATGGTGTAACATAAAAGAAAGCACCATAGCGCAAATGCGTTATTACAACTGAAAGTACTAAGTATACGAGTGAGGTAGGCTAAATGCAAAAGGGTTTACATGCATAAACAATGCTAACTGACTGACTGATATGAATGTGAGAGTGCAAACATGCATACATAGTAACTGGAATCGTGATTATGTGATATCCAAATATGTACGCTATTACATCGTTTACTGATAACTAACATGGCTGATACTATAGTTCTGATAACATGGACGACTGTGTCTGACAATCTTAAATCTGGTGGAACTATCTGAGTTCTGTACTGTAACTAAATTTGACTGAATATGATAGTCCTGGTATACTAAAATCTGAAAAACTATCTGAGTTCTTTTACTGAGATTGAGTCTGAAACTGTGGGAGGTAGTTGTTTAACTGATATGCCCCAATAACGCATAAAGCTAAGTTGGGGTCCAATCTCTGCCCCGATTGGAAAGGTGTCAATACCGCCCACTGGTAAGGACAGCTATGAGTGACCCTTATCTTGCAGGTACTCAAAACGAGAATGGTGGGAACCCTAAAACGATAGGTTAATCCACCTCATCAACCCAAATTTGAAAGGTTAACATGTCTCAACCTACGCTGGCTACGTAGTTCTGGAATACAAGGATGACTACTAAGAATCACACCCTAAACTGGCAGGTGAGTTCCCATCCTTGGGTTCACTCGGTGCTAACTTCTACTCCCATTTGAAGAAACTGTACATGATTTAACTAACAGTACATAGATTGAATAACTGACTTCTGTTGACTAACAAAATAGTACTACTATCTGAGAATTTACTGAGATCATGAGATTTTTAAGATTTCCTGAGTCGCATGACTGACTGAGTTATATAGATCATTGCTTGACTGAGATTATCGTGTTAACATGACATGGCTCTAGGCATACAGCTATATTTTTTGGGTACAAGTACCCCAAAGACTCGATGGAAGGAAACTGACACACATAACTGAATTGATCATAAAAATGGAATCCATAATTCAAATATCATAAGTAGGGGATTTCACACTAAGCATAGTTGTCAACAACTTATACATGGAAGGGAAGTTCATACAACATGTATATACTTGCATAGATTCAATATTATTCTGCATCCATATCAGAACAACAATGCATATCAATCACATGGAATTCATGTAAAATCATAAAGCATAGAGCATAGACTTGTCATTTAAGCACTATTAAATCATGGGATATGAATTCTATCATCCTAGGCCTTTTATCAAATACTTTACATGCATTCTTTTATCTTAGGAGTGTTCTTGAATCTCACCATATTAAACCACATAAATATCATGGGTTTTCAACTAACAAACACATACACTTCATGAAAACACCCTTAGATATCATCTTGAAACTTAAACAACAATCATCGACATATACATGTCCATATCACAACAAGACATTCACAAAATAATATTTAAAACATGGTTCTTGAGCTCTATGAACGAAATGGATCCATAGATGAACACTACGCATACCTTAGATTAAGAATTCGTGAAGTTAGTAGTGAAATCGGCTTGAATCTTGGAACCCCCAATTGAACCCTAGAGCAGCACTCTAGTTAGGGATACTCTAGCCTATCGCTAGGAGCTACTATTTTGGAAACCCAAACACACCCTTACGCTATTCGAAAAATTTCAAAACTTACCCGGGATGTACTATGACCTTGCCCCATCGCAACGCAACTTGAAATCCAAAAACAAAGGTCAGGAAGGTCGTCAAATAAATCCCCAAAGTTTAGAGGTCTAAAATGAGACTAAGTGTTGAACACTTATCAAAATTATCTAAGTCTTGAGGCTTGTAAAGCCAAATGAGTTGAATTTCGAACTTAGGATTGTACGGGGTATTATAGGAGAAAGACTTTACGTTCTGATCCTGAACTGACTCTTTCAACTTGACAAGGCTGGGATCTCTATCTTGCTTTTCTTTCACCTCAGAAACTAGAGATGATTCTGAACTACTCTGAACCCATATATCACCTTCATCTGTATCGATTAACCGAACGTCTAGTCTGGCAAGATGATGTACTTCCTGAGCTAACTTCTTCTTACTGTTCTCAATATGAGAAACACTACCCGTGTATAGTCTACTGAGAGCGTCAGCCACTACGTTGGCCTTGCCCGACTGATAGAGGACACTCATGTCATAATCTTTTAAAAGCTCTAGCCACCTTCTCTGACAAAGATTGAGATCTTTCTGAGAAAAGACTTACTGAAGACTTTTAAGATTAGTGAACACTTCTACATGAACTCTGTATAGATAATGCCTTCAAATCTCAAGGCAAAGACTACAACTGCTAACTCAAGATCATGAGTAGTATAATTCCTCTCATGGGGCTTAAGCTGTCTGGAGGCATAGGCTATGACCCTACCAAGCTGCATGAGAACACAACTCAATCCTACTCTAGATGCATCATAATACACTATGAACCCATCTGAACCATCTGGGAGAGATAAGACTGGAGCTAAGGTGAGTTGAGTCTTCAACTCCTGAAAACTCTTCTCGCAAGGATCTGACCACTGAAACTTGACTTTCTTCTGAGTTAACCTGGACATAGGGGATGAAATAGAAACAAATCCCTCAACAAACCATCTGTAATAGCCGTCCAAACCCAAGAAACTCCTGATATCTGATAGAGAGACAGGGCGAGGCCAATTTCTTACTACTTCGGTCTTTTGAGGATCCTCTTTAATGCCATCACCGGAAATGATATGACCAAGGAATGCTAATGACCTTAGCCAAAATTAGCACTTACTAAATTTGGCGAATAGCTGATGACTGCATAATCACGCTCACTGAGGGAATAGACCAAAATTTCATCTATGAAGATTATGACGAACACGTCCAAGTACTGCTTGAACACACGATTCATCAAGTCCATAAAAGTTATTGGGGCATTGGTAAGACCAAAGGGTATAACTAAGAATTCTAAATGACCATACCGAGTATGGAAAGCTATTTTTGGAATGTCACATTCTCTAAATCTAAGCTGATGATAGCCGGATCTGAGGTCTATCTTAGAAAAGTAACTGGCACCCTGAAGTTGGTCAAACAAATTATCTATTCTAGGAAGAGGATACTTGTTCTTGACCATGACCTTATTGAGTTTACGATAGTCTATACACATTCAAAGAAAATCATCTTTCTTGCACACAAATAATACTGGAGCACCCCACGGGGAAACGCTAGGCCTAATGAATCCCTTATCTAAGATATGTTTTAATTGTTCTTTCAGTTCTCTGAGTTCTACCGGTGTCATTCTGTATGGTGAAATAAAGATAGGCTGAGTATCTGGAAGAATATCAATACCAATGTCAATTTCCCTTTCAGAAGGAATTCCTAGAAAATCTTCTGGAAAGACATCTGACTATTCACCTACAAGTAGAACAAATTCAAGGCTGGGAGTTTTGGAACTAGTGTCCTTAACTCGAACAAGATGATAGACACATCCTTTAGATATCATTTTCTTTGCCCGAAGGTAAGAAACAAGCTGAACCTTAAAAGTGGATACACTACCCTTCCACTCAAGGACGAGTTCATTTGGGAATTAAAACTTGACTATTCTATTTTTGCAGTCAACTGTGGCATAGCATTAATGAAACCAATCTATGTCAAGAATGACATCAAAATCAGTCATTTCTAATTCGACTAAGTCTACTAAAATAACTTTCTGCAATATCATAATCGAGCAGTTCCTATATACCTGCTGGGCTATGATGGTTTTACCCACTGGGGTAGAGACTGAAAAGGGCTTTGCTAGGATTTCGGGAATGATTTGAAAATCTCTTTCTATATAGGAAGTAACAAAAGACAAAGAAGCTCTTGGATCTAACAAAGTGTAAACATGCATATGAAAGATCTGTAACGTACCAGTAACTAGAGATAATTTGGGTGTTGCCCACTAGTAGCACTGGTGGTGGCACCCTGCTGATTGGGTGACCAGACTGAGCTGAGGAGCGATTCTGTTGACCCTAAGGACCTGGCTGAGGACAGTCTCTGACTCTGTGGCCTGGCTTGCTACATTCGAAGCAAATACCACTGCCAGCTTTCCAAATACCTTGATGGTGCTTGCCACAAGTCTGGCAAAGAGGATAGGTGCGGGCACTTTCAACACTGTCCTGGGACTTAGAGCCTGGCACTCTGTTTTTGTTACCCTCTCTGAACTTAGAAACTGGAGCACTAGCTGTAGAAGGAGCTGGATCTGATGACTTAGGACGAAACTGAGAATAGTTTCCTCCTTCTGACTTAGGCTGAGCGAAGTTGAAACTACCTGTCTTCTCCCTCTTATTTTGTTTCTCCATCTGCTTAATCTTCTGCTTCTTTATCTGTCGAGCATGAGTCATAATCCTGGATAAAGTCATGTCACTATTCAGTATGGCAGATCTGCACTCATTTACCACGCTATCATTTACCCTTGAAGTGAACTTACTCATCTTGGCTCTGCTGTCTGCAACCACATGAGGGGCATATCTGGCTAATTGAGTAAACTTAAGAGAATACTCTTTTACCGTCATATTGCCCTACCTGAGGTTGATGAATTCTAGCACGTTAGCCTCTCTAAGCTCTTAGGGAAAGAATCTATCTAAGAATACAGTGACAAACTCCTCCTACTCTATAGGACGTACATCATTTGACCTTTCTGACTTCCACTGTTTGAACTAAGTATGAGCAACATCCTACAACTGATATACAGCTAGCTCAAAACTCTCAACAGTAGTCACCCCCATGATGTCTGTCACCTTCTGAACCTGATCAATGAATTCCTGAGGGTCCTCATCTACCTTAGACCCGAGGAAGGACGGAGAATTCATTCGGGTGAAATCTCAAATCCTAGTTGCGGCTGAATTAGCCACTGGGTTGGCGGGAATGACTATTGGTCGTTCATTTTGAGTGGCAACTGACTGAGCAAAAGTAGTGAATGCGGCCCTGAACTCTGCATGAGAAACATGATCGCCCAAAGGATCTTCAGGCTGAGGGGCTAACTGATTTTTGTTTCTTTTTTTAGGAGGTATATTCTGTAGAAGAAAGGGAGAATGGATTAGGCTGAGAGATTGACTTGAGATTATGCTCACTAGCACGACATGAATATTGAAAGAGGGGAAACTATTCCTAAAACATCTTATAGCCTCCTGTACATAAATGTGGCGCGCAACACACCCATGTATAAGACTCTACTAGATGCGGCTTTCAGACTTCTTAGGACTCTATTGAACCTTAGGATCTGATACCAAGTTTGTAACGCCCCAAATCTGGTACCCGAAATGCTACACGGTGCTCATGATCCCAAAGGATCACAAGCTAACCCATGACAGATATCTGTACCTATATACTGCATAAAATACTTTAAAATGCGGAAACATGAACTGAAAGGCCATAAGGTTCAATACTGAACATGATCTAAATAATATAACATCTGTGTGGGGTAATAGAATACCCAAAACAAAACTGAACATACTGAAGTCTGAAACATGATAGTCTAGAAAGTCTCTAACTGACTGAACTGTCTAAGTAAGGAGTTGATGGGATATGTCCCCAACTAACTCCAACTAATAAACTAATTAATGAGATAATAGGGAATAATCATATCCTCGAATGATGATGACTTACTTCTAACTTTGACTGCTGAAATTGGAATCTACTACTGATCTGAAGCTCATGTCTCTGAACCTATGGTAAAGACACCAGAACGCAAATGCATCAGTACTTTGAATGCATTGGTATGCATGTGAGGTAGGCTGAATGCATGGGGTTTATATGTATGAACAATAATAATAACTGACTATCTATCATGAGCGTGAGAATACATGCATGGGACATAACAACTGACACTAATACTGTGATAACATGATTAGTAAATCTGAATGTAACCGATAACATGAGTGACTATATCTGACAGTCCTGAATCTAATGGAACTATCTGAGTTCTGTACTATGTCTGAGTTGACTGTATCTGACAGCCCTAAATTCTGAAGAACTATCTGAGTTTTTTTACTGAGACTGATACTGAGACTTTGGGAGGTAGTCATCTAACCGACATGCCCCAAATAATGCATTATAGCTGAATTGGGGTCCAATCTATGCCCTGATTGGAAAGGTGTCAATACCACACCACTAGTAAGAACAACATATGAGTGACCCTAATATAACAGGTAACTCTAGTGAGAACGGTGGGAACCTTCATATAGCAGGATAAGTCACCCCATCTACCCTCATATAGCAGGCTATGATTTCTCAACCTCTGCTGGTTATATAGCTCTGGAACGCAAGGATTGCTTCTAAGGATCACACCCTCACATAACAGGTGAGTTCCCATACTTGGGTTCACTTGGGGCTAATTTCTACTCCCATCCGAATAGACACTGATCATAATTTACTGAACTGAACATGGACTGAGTTACTAAATTCCGTTTACTGATGGAATATTACTGATATCTGACAACTGACTGAGTTCATGAGATTATGGAGATTTCCTGAGTCATAAGACTGTCTAAAGTCTAAGGATTCATAGCTTGACTGGAAATATGACATGGCTCTAGGCACACAACTAATATTTCGGGTACAAGTACCCCCAGGACTCGATAGAAGGAAAACTGACCAAGCATAACTTACTTGAACATATAACTAACATCATAATCCATAATATATTTATAGAAGCATTCCATCAAAACATGTGATAAGCATAACTTGTACATACAGGGGGATTTCAGGTTATCATACTAGTTGGGCATTGTTCCTTCATCTAGGCATTTAATCAAACGCATGGTAGGCATAGCACATGTAAACAACATTATACAATAATTAATCATCATGATTCATCTCTAATTTTATCATATAGGGTTTATTCATAGGTTGACATGAATATACATTTATACGAATCAATTCCACATAAAATTGATCGCCCAACATGGATTTGAATTCAATTGATCATTCTCAACATAAACAAAACAATCCCAACATGAAATTCATAAGGAAATCCATAAACTTAAACTTAGAAAAGTGATTCTTGGGCTTCATGGATGAAAGGAGTCCATGAATGAACACTACGCATACCTTGGTTCGTGATTCCATGAAGATTGAAGGAGGAAACTTTCTTGGAATTGGATCTTCTATGAAAACCATAGCTTGTTCTTGAGAGGTTTTTTAGAGAAGAGAGTGTACTTTGGGTGTAAAGTGGCTGAATCACGTGTTAAAGGGCTTAAATAGGGAGGGGAAGTTGACCCTTTTAATCCTGGATGCATCATTTAATTTTTATAAAATTTTCCTGAATTAGACCCCTGGCGCGACGAGGCGCTATCGCGCCGTGTCACTGGATTTTGACAATTGGGAAATTGAGGGATGGCGTGACGCGAAGCCATAGCGTTGCCCCTTCTTTTGCGACCTGGAACTTTGGCGTAACACGGAGGAAATCGCGCTAAGACACTAACTCGAAGACTTGGGATCACATACCTTGGGAGGTTTGTGAGTTTTGGTTGAATGTGAATTAGAGTTTATAATTCCTAAATTACATAAGTCTTATAATTTGTTGTTTCTTATTTTCAAAATTATTTAGTGAAATTTGGGGTGAAATTCTATAGAGGTACAGGTCGTGATTTTTTACACCTTTTGAGCCAGGTGTTTTTTTACGTAAAAATACTATCTTATTTACTTATACAGTTCAATGCATAGTTAAAACACGTTAGGCAACTTATTTTACTTGTAGATTACTCTTAAGTGAATATAAAAGTGTCACGACCCAAACCATGGCCTAGCTGTACTGGCATCTCAATTCCTACATGGACCGAAGACCACCTGTTTTTTGCACCTAACCAAAGATCATGATACCCCTGATGTCGGATGAATTCTGAACATATAACAAGATAAATTCAAAGACTAAAAGATACTTCTATGATCAAAAACCAACAAACGGCCAAAACAACGGACCAACATCACTCAAGTCCACAGTAATTCAACAAAGCCTTCTACAAGAATCAAAACCAGTCTTGATCGAGACATGTCCCCGACTCTGACAGATGACAATGAAAATGATAATGTTAATGATAATGAAAACAATCAACTCAATTCTAAGAATGAAAATTAATGAAATGTCTAAGCCTTCCGAAGAATATAGACTCACCACTTTACTACAACAAACTGACAAACCGAGCTGATCCACCTAACTTTGTGCAGAAAAAAAAGAGATATCTCTGGTGCCTGCATCGCCTGAGGATACAACATCCAAAGATGGTTAATGGGGTGAATAATAGCATGTAACTCAGGGATAAAGATAACATAATGACTTGATCAATAATTCAAAATCATTCAAAATCAATGCATATAATCAAATGCTTATACATATATATCACGTGCCGGGATAGGGAACAAGGCTTAACATGCACTTTAAAACTTTAGCTTGGATTATATAGTTCAACCATTGTATCATAAAAAGGCACCTACGGCTATTGGGCCTATCTCTCCCCCAGCTGGTGGGGCCCCAGTGCATGTGGCCGCACGAACCAGAGGGTATACATATGCACTACAGGGGACTCAAACCTCCCAGCATATCAAGATGACACGTGCACCAAATCATGTAATATAATATGAGGGACTTGAACCTCCCAAATCAAATGATAGTAATAAGGGGGACTCGAACCACTCAGTCATTAAACCCCTACGTCGGCAATCGCAGTTTTCAGTATTGGTCCATCAAGACCTTCACTTTTACGACTCATCTACACAACCCTCATTAAAGCCCAATTAAAACAATTAGCACATATATTATCATTATTGAACTATGATATACATTTAGGCATATATTGTTGGTATCGTCATACTAATTACACTTGCAAGGTAACTTTAACATGCCATGCGATTTACCATTATTTGGGGGAAACACAATCCCCATTGGTTTAATTACACAATGGCTTGGGGAGTTACACACCCCCTTAAGGTTTAATTCAAAAATTATTATACTTCATTGACTTTTCACATTATGCAATAGTTCATGAGTAGTTCAATATGCATAGTTTTCATATTCAAAACCAATTTCATAATATAGGGTTGGGGTCATAACCACTTCAAAAGTCACAAGTTTGGGGAATCACAGTCCCTAGTTCATTCACCATTTTCATACATTACTTTGATTTTAAAATCACCATTTAAACGTAACACATGCGGGGACAAACATGAAACATCACATAAACAATAATTGTTCAAGACCATCAACCCACGTTTTCAAAACCAACCTTAATACCATATGAACAACACTTTAAAACTTATGATTTTTAGCATTAATAATTAGGGAAGAGTAACATGCTTGAAATGCCAAGTTTGACGAAAAGAATTCAACCCTTGAGCCCTTGGATGACCTATTTCTTGGAAACCTTAAGTATAGCTGCTTGGGAGAATTTAAGAGAGCTTTGAAAGTATTTTGGTATGCTACGAATGAGAAATAACTCCTCTTAAGTGCCTTATGATCGTAGGATTTTAATTGGGTGAGAAGGGAATTATCCAAAGTGCTCTCAATTTAAAACTAAAATTTAGTCGTCAGTAACTATTGGTCACTGTACAACTCGTATAGACTCATTATGATTGGTCATCACAAGTCGTAGCTAAGACAGTTTTCAAGGCACTCACAATTTGTTGGCCCTACGACTTAACCAATATGACTCGTAATGGGACCCTATGACTCGTAGGGTTCAGTCGTAGTCAATCCAGCAACCACTTGGGGTATCACTGGATACCCTACAACTTACACCCAATGACTCGTAACAAGTCCTTATGACTCATAGTGAACCACTCGTACTCAGAGCAGAACTCAACCATACACTTACTGATTTGATTACGATTCGAGTCCAACGACTCGTCAAGATTCTCTACGACTCATCAGGAGAGTCATAGTCAGGACAGTTATGTTAAAATTTCAGAAATTTTTAAGGACCAAAAATTTGAAGCGTTACATAAAAGCAGTTGGTTGCATACTCTATCAAAGACAATGTTACATGTATAGCTTAGCTAAAGAAAAGATATATTAAAAGAGATTGAACAAAACATATTTCACCTAAATTCTTTTTTGACTTATGATCTTAAGAAGAAAGGTGAAATAAATGTTCAACAAATTCGCTTAGCTAACAATATGACAGATTTATTCACCAAGGCATTGCCAACATCAACATTGAAGAAGTTGAAATATAAGATTGAAATGCATCATCTTTGAGATATAAAATTAAATTTTCATCAAGGAAGTGAAATACGCGTTGCATTATTTTTGCCTTAATTAAGGTTTTTTCCTGAATTCGATTTTCCTAATAAGGTTTTCAATGAGACATCACTCAAGGCGTATTACAAGATGTATGCACTTTTTTTTCTTCACTTAACTTTTTTTTATGAGTTTTTTCTAGTAAGATTTTAATGAGAGACATTATATATGAAACCATTCAATTTAGTGGAAGTCTCATTCAATGAATTCTTATGTACATCTAGCTTATTAGTTCTATCACTTCATACTTCTTACGAAAGATTTGTATATTCCAAAAAAAAATTACTAATGATGAAAAATACAATACAATAAAAAAGAAAGAAAATGAACTTTATATTATTTATTGCTTATATTTTATAACAATTTCCAGTTGTATATTTATCAATTCAAAAGGAGTAAATACATAATTACCCCACTGATGTTGGCCGAGATTTTTAAAAAGATACTTAAACTTTGAATTTGACCTATTACCCTATGGTTCTTCTTTATCCCTTTGCAAATACACTATTTTTTGCTGAATTTCAGTCACACCAAAGAAGGTGTAATGCATGCGCTAATCAGGTGTTGCCACGTGTAAATGTGTTTAATTTCATTTTTTAAATATTTTTTAATAAAATTTTCCTTTTAATTTTATTTATCAATTAATTAATTTTAATTTCTTCTTCTCCAATTCTCCATTAATCAATCTTCATATCTTCTTCCTCAATTCTTCATTAATCAATCTTCATTTCTTCTTCCCCAATTCTCCATTAACAGCCATTACTCTTTTTTTCTTATTCTTTTTTTCTCCAATTCTCCATTGAAGCTAGAAAATTTCAGAAAAAAAATTGTCGTTAATGAATCGAACTAGTGGGATACAAAATCATGTATTGACTTTAATATCTTCTTTATTTGTTTAAAAATTGTGAAATTAAGTTTTCTTTTTGTGATTAAATTTATTTTCCGTCTTCAACATCATTTACTTGAATCATATTGAAATCTCATTACTCATTAGTATAGAGTAATTTCTTTCTTCTTCTTCATCAATCTTCATTAATGGTTTATGAATATTTGACGGAAATTAAAAGTTTTAGCTTCAGAGAAAATCGAGTGACATAATTAATGGAGAAGAAGAAGAAGAAAGAGGAGGAGGAGGAGGAAGAGGAGGAAGAGGAGGAGAAGGAGGAGGAGGAGCAAGAGAAAAAAGATAGAGAAGGAGGAGAAGAAGGAGAAGGAGAAGGAGGAGGAGAAGGAGAAGAAGAAGAAGGGGGAAGTAGAAGAAGAAACGAAGGAAGAAGATGAAAAATGAAGAAAACAAATGAAGAAGATGAAATGAAGGAAGAAGATGGAAAATGAAGAAACAAGAAATCTAAAATACAAAATTTAAAAAGTGGGTCCTTTTTATTACACGTGGAATATTTTAATTTAATGGTTCAATTTTTTTTTCTATTCATGTGCTTTAGGTGCATTTATATACATAGAGTTAAAATGGTATATTTACAATGATTTAAATAAGATTCGTAAGATATGGAAAATATAGTCAGTGTTTTTTTAAAATTTTCGACCAACATCATGGATAATTTATTTATTTACTTATTCAAAAATGAACTGGACTTTTCAGAACAAAAGCGGAATGCCATATCTTGCTCTTCAAGTCAGTTGCTAATGCTAATATTCCTCTACTCTCCCTATTTCCTTGTTTCTTTATTACTCTCAGCTAGGGCTTTTTTCTTTCATTTTTCAGTTTCTCTTCTCGTTCGATCCTTCAGCTTAGCCTAAAGATGTACAGATTGTCGCTCGATGTGGAGCAGCCGCACTCAATGGGAACAACTATTATCGGCGTCACGTACAACGGTGGCGTCGTCCTTGGCGCCGACTCCCGCACTAGCACTGGTATTTCTTCATTTATTTCTTTTCAATAATAATCTTGATGAGAATCTTTTCAATAATATAATCTTGATGAGAAGGGCTCAGTTGGAAGAAATAAAGTCTTTTTGTATATGGTTTTATTATGAGCACAGATTGCTTAATTTTTAGTATTAAGAACTCGAGAAAGTAAGGCCTATTTTATAGATTATCTGAGGAATATCAAATTGTATTTTCTTCTGGATTTGTTAAAAAATGTAGTAGTACTTCTCTGAAAAGGATTCTGTTAATTTTTTTTTGTCTAAGAACTTTGTATTGTTGGTGGCTTTTTTTTTCTTTTTGGAAATTTAGGGATGTATGTGGCAAATAGGGCTTCGGATAAGATCACTCAGCTCACTGATAATGTCTATGTTTGTCGCTCTGGATCGGTATGCTCTCGTTGCTCTCTTTCTCCATCTATCTTTGATAGCTTAGATTTTGTATTTCTTCAAAAAGAGCAACCCTGGAACTGCTGTCTGTGCTGTGGCATTATTAGTCCCTTTCCATTTATTCCCAGAAGGGGTTTTCTCTGTTTGGTTCAAATATTGTCATTTTGAGTATCATAGATCTCCCTTCTCTCTCTCTTTTTTTTTTTTTGGTCTTGATGTTTTCGGAAGGGATGATGCCAAAACTCTATTTAATTTAATATTAGCATTTAAATATCATGTTATCTGGCCTGAAATGATGGACAAATAAAATATCGAATAATAGAAATGCTAACTATAACAGGAGATATTAGAACTGAAATAGAAATGAGATGGCTAAAAATTCCTCAAGTTAAAATCTTAGTAATTTTCAACATGCTTTTTTTGTATTAGCAATGCGGAAACACTCTTCTTGCAATATGCAATACCAATCCTTAAAAATCTTCTAGGGGCTTGGTTAAATTCACAGGTCAATTGTTTATTGTGTGTCCATTAGCTGGAAAGGTTGGGTATTCATTACTACGTATATAATTAGCAGCATCTCCGCTTTCCCGAGGAATGATTGCAAGGAAAGAGGGTTCTGAATTTTAACGAATAGCAAATGGAAATATTCATGAACATCTTTAAAAAATAAAGGTCAAGTAGTTTAACTAATGAAGAGAGGAAAACAACACCAGTATTCAAGCGGTTACAAAAAAGTAGAGATCATGGAAATAACTGAACATCTCTTTGCGTGCTTATCGTTCCCAAGATTGTTGGAAATCATGCTCATATTATGAAGCTAAGCCAATAGAAAAATCTAGAGCATTGCTGATATAAATCTTATGCAATCAGGTCCTCAATTAATAGCTTACTTAATCAATCAACTGTGCTTTATCCAAAACTACTTGGAGTTTGCTATATGAATATTAATACTCTGTATCCATTCTGGTTTGTCTTACTACAGAAAAGATATACTGACCTTTATGGGACAATGAGGCGTACAAACAAGGTCCTGTTAGCAGCTAGTAGAAGTTAAAACCACATTTTTCCTTTCTTGCGTTTTACTACATGCATCTGCTCTGCATGAGAGGAAATTCGGTTCAATAAAAAATTAGATGTCATATGTTGCTTTTATGATGATTTTTTACGCCACTGGTACTATTTGGTACATGATTATAGGACAATCATAACATAGTGATGCCAACTTGTTGAAAATAAGATGGTCACAAGGTTCTCTATTGGATGATTCACAATTCGGACATATCATGTATGCTGCTGCTGTAGTTTTCTTGTATACATACTTGATACTGTGAATTCTGCATCTATTTAAAAGTCTGCAGCTATGGATGAAAATAACTGATTGAGACTTGTTCATTGATTGTTCGATTGGGCTGAAAATGGGATTCAAAAATGTATTGGGATTTGTGCATTTAGTTACTTTTGAGTTTGTCCTAAGTGCTTTAGGTTTGCTTAAAAAATGTTAATCTTTAAGTTGCCTGGGGTAAAACCATGTTTCTTTTGTGGTCATACAAGTATTGAAGTACATTTTTAATTTTGCTCCTCACCCTTCTCATATTGGGTGGGGGCGTGGAGAGGTTAAAAGCACTTGTCTTAGATGTAGTTCATTACCTATTTTAATGTGAATCACATATGATCCAACCTCTGTATAAAAGGTCTAGATCTTAGATGCCTACGCACACATTTAAATTTGCATCTAAACTTATTTTTCTTTTTCATTAGTTAAGAGGGAAGGGGTTCTACTTTTTAGCACAAATTTTTACTTTTGATATTATTAGGAATTTTAGTTCCTAATGGGATTTGATTACATAACCAAGCATGATGTGAGGTTCAAAGCCTACTCTAAGGTAAAAAAAAAAGTTCCACTACCTGTGTTGTATCTGCATAAAATGATTTTCTTGGAAGTTACAAGTAGCTTATATACAACAACAACAAACCCAGTGTATTCCCACCTAGTGGGGTCTGGGGGGGTAAGATGTACGCAGTCCATACCTCTACCTCTAAAGAAGTAGAAAGGCTGTTTCCGATAGACCCCCGGCTCAAGGCACGAGATACCACACAAACACATAGTAAAGCACAGCACAAGATTACATATCATAAATACGGCACCCATAAGTAATATAAAACAGAGAAAAGCACACAGATTCGTAATAAAACATGGAACACGGAATCATAACAGGCATAAAACCCTCGCCAAGTAATTCCCTACACTAGCGACCCAAACTGGCCCTAGTCCTCTGCCCTAATCCGCGTCCTCCAGACCTTTCTATCTAGGGTCATGTCCTCGGTGAGCTGTAACTGCTCCATGTCCCGCCTAATCACCTCACCCCAGTACTTCTTCGGCCTACCCCTACCCCGCCTAAAACCATCCAACGCTAGTCTCTCACACCTACGGACCGGGGCATCCATGCCTCTCCTCTTCACGTGTTCGAACCATCTCAATCGGGCTTCCCGCATCTTGCACTCCACTGGAGTCACACCAACCTTCTCCCGATAGTCTCATTCCGAACTCTATCCCCTTTAGTTAGCCCACACATCCAGCGCAACATCCGCATTTCTGCCACCTTCATTTTTTAGATGTGGGAATTCTTAACTGGCCAACATTCTGCTCCATACAACATGGCCGGACGGACTACCACCCTGTAGAATTTGCCTTTAAGCTTGGGTGGCACCTTCTTATCATACAGCACCCCCGACGCGAGCTTCCACTTCATCCATCCCGCCCCAATACGGTGCGAGACATCCTCGTCAATCTCACCATTACTCTGGATCACGGACCCGAGATACTTGAAACTATCCCTCCTACATACGTCCTGTGATTCCAGCTTCACTACTACCTCATTCTCCCGCCTCACGTCATTAAACTTGCATTCCACATACTCTGTCTTGCTTCTGCTCACCCTGAACCCTTTAGACTCAAGAGTTTGCCTCCACACCTCTAATTTGTCATTCACACCCCCTCGAGTCTCATCTATCAAAACTACATCGTCTGCAAAAAGCATACACCACGGCACCTCCCCTTGAATACGCCGCGTCAACACATCCATCACCAACGCAAACAAAAAGGGACTAAGAGTAGATCCCTGATGCAATCCTGTCAGGACAGTGAAATGCTCTGAGTCTCCTCCTGCCGTCCTCACCTGAGTTTTCGCTCCATCATACATATCTTTAATTGCTTTGATATATGCCAGCGGTACTCCACTCACCTCCAAGCATCTCCAAAGCACCTCCCTGGGGACTTTGTCGTAAGCCTTCTCCAGGTCGATAAACACCATGTGCAGGTCCTTTTTCCTTTCCCTATACTGTTCCACCAACCTCCGTACCAGGTGAATTGCCTCCGTCGTCGAGCGGCCAGGCATAAATCCGAACTGGTTTTCCGAAATAGACACTATCCGTCTCAGCCTCACCTCGACCACTCTTTTCCAGATCTTCATAGAGTGACTCAATAACTTAATCCCCCTATAGTTATTGCAACTCTGAATGTCACCCTTATTCTTATAGAGAGGGATCATGGTACTCCACCTCCAAGCCTCGGGCATCTTTGCCGTCTTGAAGATTTCATTAAACAATCCAGTCAACCACCTTACACCAGGCTCTCCAACGAACTTCCAAAACTCCACCGGTATCTCATCCGGCCCCGTCGCCCTACCCCTTCGCATCCTGCGAACAGTCTGTCTAACCTCTTCTACCTTAAAACGTCTACAATAGCTAAAATCCCGACACTTCTCTGAGTGCTCCAGTTCCCCTAACACAATAGCTCTATCCCCTTCGTCATTCAAGAGCCTATGAAAGTACGACTGCCATCTATTCTTAATGTGGCCGTCCTCCACCAACACTCTACCGTCCTCCCCCTTAATGCACCTCACCTGATCGAGGTCACGACCCTTCCTCTCCCTAGCCTTAGCGAGTCTAAACAACTTTTTCTCCCATCCTTTCCCCTGTAACCCTGCATACAAGCTCTCAAAAGCGGCCGTCTTAGCTGCCGTGACTGCTGACTTAGCCTACTTCCTCGCTAGCTTGTACTCTTTCCTGTTTACCCGCTTCTCCTCTTCGTCCTTACTGTCCACCAACTTAGCATACGCCCCTTTCTTGGTTCCCACTTTCTTCTCCACCTCCTCATTCCACCACCAATCCCCCCGATGGTGCCCGACCCGGCCCCTAGAAACACCTAACACCTCACTTGCATTCTCCCTGATGCACCTAGCCGCCCTATCCCACATACTATCCACGTCCCCTCCTACACTCCCGCACCCCCATTCCCGCCAACTTCTCCCCTATCTCCCACGCATTCATTGGCGTCAGGCCGCCCCACTTAATTCTAGGTCTACAGTCCTTACTCCTTCTCTTTCCATTCTTCTTTATACCCAAATCCATAACCAAGAGCCTATGCTAGGTCGAAAGATTCTCACTCGGGATGACCTTACAGTCCTTACACAACGCCCTATTCCCTTTCCTAAGCAACAAAAAGTCAATCTGGGTCTTGGCTATCGCGCTTCGAAAGGTGATCAGGTGCTCGTCCTTCTTCGGGAAGCCCAAGTTCACCACCACCAGCCCAAAGGACCTCGCAAACTCCAATAGGGTAGACCCCTCTTCATTTCTCTCCCCAAAACTAAAACCACCATGCACATCACCAAAGCCTCCCGGTAACGCCCCGATGTACCCGTTGAAATCTCCTGCTACAACAATCTTCTCCGAGCTAAGCACGCCTCTCACCACCTCCTCCAAAGCCTCCCAAAACCGCATCTTCTCCTCCCCCTCCGATCCCACTTGCGGCGCATAAGCACTACACACGTTCAGGGTAAACCCCCGAAAGACCAACTTAATAGTCATCAACCTATCGTTGATCCTCTTCACCTCTACTACCTGCCCTCTAAGCTCTTCATCTACTAAGATGCCAACTCCATTCCTACTAAGATGCCAACTCCATTCCTACGCCTCTCGCTCCCAGAGTACCACAGCTTGTAACCATCCACATCCCTAGCCTTATACCCTACCCACTTGGTCTCTTGAACACACGCAATGTTGATCCTCCTCTTCTTAAGAATCTTCATAAGCTCTATGGACTTACCCTGAAGGGTCCCTATATTCCAAGACCCAACCCTCAGCCTACCGTCACTATCCACACGCCCTCCACTGCCCCCCCCGCCGCGGCCAAACCTTGGCCTCCCTCCCACTCCCGCCCTTTCCTCATCCCCCGCCCCCACCACGGCCCCACGCCCCAACCCCCTCGGACCTGATCCTATCCACCCATTACCGCCCACAGCCACAACTACACGTAAGTATAAGAAATATAAAGATATAAACGATGGTAGTAGCAAAGCAGCAGCAAGAAATACAAGGCTCACACAAATTCAAAGAAATACTCCAGGAACAAAACTATACTCAATTAGGGGGCAAACACCACTGGACTCAACACCCACAGCCCCAAACACAGATTCCCAAGCCGATAACCCAATCCAAGCAGTGCAAGAAACGACCACAGCAACAGCAACAACAGACAACAGGCAATATCCACAAATCCCACGCAAGTCAAGGTACAGGGGCTACTATTAGCATAATACGAAGAATGAAAGAATGCAGAATAAAGAATGAAATAACAAAGGTTAGAAGTCACCGGATTACGCTTGTAGACCAAGCCGGAAACCAATCCCAGCGTTGACTGGCGTCCGGGGGGTTCCGGTGCTGAGATGGAGCTGCGGCTGTTGGAGACCGAGGGAACTGGTCGGAACTGCTGCGGATGCTGGCTACCGGGCGGCGGGTGCAGACGGAGCTGCGGCTGAAGACAGAGCTTCGGCTATTGGGCTGTTGTACCCCGCCGGCGCCGGGGGGGGGGGGGGGGGCTTGGAACCGTAGGTCGGCGGCGGGGAGCGGCGACGGGGGTCGGCGCCGGGGACCGGAGGTCGGGTCGGGTCCGCGCCGAAGGTCGGCGACGGGGACTGGGACGAGAGAGAGAGAGGGGGTAGGGAGAGAGAGAGAGAGAGACGTTAGAGAGAGAGGGGGCCGTTAGAGCGGCGACGGAGGTCGGCGCCGGGAACTGGGGGTCGGGGCCGGGGGTCGGGTCGGGTTGGCGCCGAAGGTCGGCGACGAGGGCCGGGGACCGGGGCGAGAGAGAGAGAGAGAGGGTAGGGAGAGAGAGAGAGAGCCGTTCTACAAGTAGCTTATATAAATTGAGAAAATGAAAATATAGCATAGTGGGATCATATAGTGGTAAATTAGATAGAATGAAAAGACATAAATGTCTTACTTTTATAACTGAGAAATCCCTAAGGACCAGCTGCTGCACGTTTTGAAACTTGGTGGATAATGGGCCCAATATCTATATTGATGTATTAATCTTTTTGGAGAAGTTTATTGGAAATGTCTTATAGAAGTTTTCTGTTAGTTTTAGAGGTTTTGTTCTGTTCCTTAGCAACAAGGGATTTGGGCAATGCTCGAATTCGGGCTATTGATGATTGTATTCTTACACCTCCCACATATGTACTCTCTGTTGAAAATCTATCTTTGTGCCAAAACATGAGCTTCCATTGCCCGTGGTTAATAAATGGTTGATGCAAGTCCAACGGCATATCCAATAGTTCTTACCTATTAGCTATTAGATAAACAATAGAATGTGTTTTACTTCCTGGTTTAGAAAAATGACCTTGGAGCGTTGTGTGCTCTAAGAAATTAAAATCTCATAATATGGTATTCGATTCTCTATAGCATTCTGAGAGTCCTATCTCACATATTATTTCAATGATTGTTTTGTAGGCTGCAGATTCACAAGTTGTTTCAGATTATGTTCGCTACTTTCTACACCAACACACGTAACCCATCAATCCATCTTGTATTTTTATTCAAATGCTTACTTCCTAGATGCATTTTTTATCTTAGTAACTTGCAAATGAATCTTCCCTTATAAGAGGCTGCTAACTTTCAGCTTCTTCATTGATTTCTTTGTTGGGATTATGGAATTGATTAGTTAACCTATACATATTTTTGAAGTCTGGATAACCACGCCAAATACCATCTCGTTAATTGTTAATTTTGGCTGGAAGTCTGCTTTCTAAAGTTGAAAGTTTTTGTGGATGCAGAATTCAGCTTGGCCAGCCAGCGACTGTCAAGGTTGCGGCAAGTCTGGTTAGGCAACTAGCCTATAACAATAAGGTTTGCTTCTATAAGCAGTATACTATCTCTTATTGTTTATTTAATTTCTATCATTTTAAATTCCAAGTTTGTTTTTATTTTTTTGTTGGTCCTATAAAGCTTTATATTATTGCTTGCCGTTTGGTTAATTATACTTTATTTTTGTGGATGTTGGTTCTTTGTTCTTTATCATGTTGCACGACTGTTGGTCTACAGTCTTTTGTCTTGAACTGGGGGTCTATCGAAAATAGCCTCTTTACTCCTTCGGGGGTAGTGGTATGGACTGCGTACATTTTACCCTCCCCAGACTCCACTATGTGGGAATATACTGGGTTTGTTGTTGTTGTTGTTGTTGTATAAAGCTTTATATTGATAGCTGTTGACAATTGTGCAAAAAACACTAGGTGATTCTTCCTATCTGTCCTAGCCTTGGTGGACAGAGTTACCTGATATCTGATGTTGCTGGTGGGAAGTGGCAGGTATCCCATGGATTTAGTTGAGGTGCGCGAAAGTTGTCCCGGACACCACGGTTATAAAAAAAAAAAAGCTTTTGACAATTGTGGAATATGTGTTTTTTTTTTTTCCTACAATGCAAGTAGTCCTAGCTTTTGAAACCGGGACAAATAGAGACATGCTTTTTTTTTTTTGAGAATGGTAATATTAGTCTATATCTCCTTGTCTTGAGCCGGGGGTCTATTAGAAACAACCTTTCTACTTTTCCTGAAGTAGTGGTATGGACTGCGTACATCTTACCCCCGAGACCCCACTATGTGGGAATACACTAGGTTTTTTGTTGTTGTTGTTGTTGTAATATTAGTCTATATCCACAGGTGGTATACTACATTTTACATTAGAAAAAATGTAGCCCCCCTTCAAAAGTAGTACAACATACAAACTTTTCATCTAGCTGTAGATCCTATAAGCAAAAATATCTTCTATTTGAGCTCGTACTTTCTGCCTAATTTGCGCGGCCTCTTCACTTTTGATGCTGCAGCTGTGTTGGGTTCTTCAAAAGTACACTACTTTCGGCGAATCCTACATATACCCATTGACATTTTAAACGAGCCCGAGCAACATAGCTTTCTGCTTACACCAAAAATAATATAAGGTAGGCTGTTCATCTTAAACTCCTGTAGGCTGCTTTGTTTGTTTTCAAAACATCTTCTGTTTCTTTCTGTCCATACTGACCACCAAATGCAGGCAGGGACAATCTTCCATCTCTTCCTTCTTTGCTGCGTTACCAACTTTGTTCCAGCAGTTTAGTAGTCCTGTAATGTTCCTTGGTTTCACCCACTCTACCCTTCTCAAACATATGAACATTTTCCACAACTGGTCAGTCCATACACAAAGTAAAAAAAGATGGTTGATTGTCTCATTTTGTTCCCCACACAGGAAACACCTAGAACACAGGTAAAGTCCCTTCTTTTTCAAATTCTCATGGGTCAGCACTGCTTCTTTAGCTAGAAGGCATGTAAAATAGTTTACTTCATAAGGAATTTGTGTTTTCTAGATTATCTTTCATGGCCGGTCCTTTTCCTTTACCTCAGAAATATTTAACTCATTATATGTTGAACTCGCCGAAAACATGCCTGTGCTATCCTTTTGCCATATCACTTTGTCCCTTTCCATTATTAAGTTGTTGAACTCAGCCATTGTACTGAGGAAGGAAGCTATTATCTCCAGCTCCCAATCATTTAAATATCGCTTGAGATGTAAATTTCAAGCTTGTCCAAGCCACATTCCATACACAATAGCTTCTTGTTGTTGGCGTAGAGAGTGCAGTACAAGATGTGCTAGCTTCAGGGTAGTGTTACCACTTACCTATCCAATTGTCATTCCTAATTGAAGCCTTTAGTCCATTCCCGACCTTAATTCTGGTTCTGGACTGCATACGTGGCCAGAAGTTCCTGATTGCTCTCCACACTGTGCAGCAATATGGAATTATTACCATGTGTGTCATCCATGAATCTTCCATTCCATATTTGGCACTAATGACATCTTTCCATACCATGTTATCCTCATTTGAAAATTTTCGCAACCACTTCATCATCAATCTCTGGTTCTATTTCTTCAAGCTTCTAATGCCCATGCCTCCTCCTTTCTTGGACACTATCTGTTCCCCATTTAACAAGGTGGAACTTTTTCTTCTCTTCACAACCCTTCCATAGGAAATTTCTTCTCAATTCATCTAGTCTACTAATCACACTAGCAAGAAACACTGACATCATATAAGAGGGGAGAGCATTGAGGACACTGTTAACTAAGGCCAGTCTTCCTCTAGAGAGATACTGGCTTTTCCAGTTCACCAACTTCTTTTCACATTTCTCCACGACACCATTCCATATCCCCTTAGACTTGCTTTTTGCACCCAAAGGCATCCCAAGATATATGGTAGGAAGTTCCCCTATTTTGCCACCGAAGGTCTCTGCCAAGTGCTCTAACTGAATCATATCATTAATGACATAAATGAATCTTTTGCCCCAATTAATGTGTAGAACAGAAACAACTTCAAATATAATGAATATAGCTCTCAGCACCAATACTTGTTCAACCTCAGCTTCCTAAAACACTAAAGTGTCATCTGCATATATGTCCATATTGTCTTCGCCACCAACCTGGAAACTGTGTATAACATGTTGCTCATTCCTTCCATTGCTAGTATAAACAAAAAAGGGGAAAGCGGGTCCCCTAGCCTTAAACCCTCTGGGATGGAAAAAAGCCATTTGGGTTCATGTTAATTAAAATAGAGAATTTAATTGTGCTGATACACTGTTTTATCCATTTGATCCACCTTGTTCCAAAACTCATTCTCTGCAACATATGTATGAGGAAGCCTCAATTCAGGTGGTCATGTCTTAAAGAAAGCTGGAATTAGTGAATGTGCTAGTTTTAGCAGTTTTCTTACCGCAAAGAAAGATAAAGTGGTTTGCTGGACTCTTGTACTTGTATGAGTTTGTATTCTGGACCCTTCTACTTAATCACTTGTCAACTGAACCTTTAAACTCAGTAAAACACTATTTCAAGCCCCTTTGACCATTGACCGAGTCTACGTGGTATTAATGTTGCTGAGCTGGAAAAACGTGTAACTACACGCGTTACGCGCGCGCACACCCAACCAAATTTCTTCTTCATCATTCCAGCTCACCTCTTTTTCTCCCTCTTCAACTTCAGCCTCCCTTCCCCTAAACGTTTCTTTTTTGTTGCAAATTAATACCACCATCACCCTAATTCCTTTTTTCCGCCCAAATTTAATTCCATGAATTTCAGATTTTCTTCTAAATTTTTTGTTTTTTAGATTCTAAAAAATTTGAGGATATTTGTATTAGTTGGGTTCAAGAGAAAGTGTGTGTATGAATTAATGTGATTATGATGGTGGGTATTGAAAAATTAAAGAATCTCCATGGATAAGCTTGGAGAACAACAAATGGGTCTAGTGAATTTGTGAAATTAGTTTAAAATTGTGATTGAAATTCGTTGGGATTTGTGTTTGTGAATATGTAGTTGAAATTTCAAGTCAAATGGAGAAGAGTTTCACCTATTTGACATGAATTTAGTACTTTATTTGTGAAAAAATTGAAGAATAATGGTTGTTGAAAACATTTATGGAACTTCTAAATTGAGGATTGGAATTAGGAATTGGGAAACAAATCAAGAGTTTTCGAATTTTCACCATGGATAAGGTTGAAAATCTATGAAAACATACTGATTTGGTATGAATTCGAATGAAAATTGAAGAAGATGGTTTAATTGAGAGAATATACCTTCAAGAAATTTCTAATAGCTTAAAATTTTTTTGTTTCGTACATAACTTGTGGTGTGGTTGTTCCATGGGTAGTGGAATCCGATGGGTATTTATCAGAGAAGATGAGAGATGAAGTGGAGATTGTATGGTTATGGGAGGTGGAGGGAAGGTGAGAGAAGGAGTAATAATTTTATTTTAAAAAATAAATAGAAAATCTTATTTAATATATTTGATAATAATATAAAAATAGGTAATAAAACTAATAATGACGTGGCACTAATCTAGGTGACGTGGATGTGACATGTCATTAATGTAAGGACATGTGGGCAACACACATGATAGGAAGGATTCAAAAATCTTAGTTTAATCGAGTTTAAGGGTTCAATTGGCAAAGAGTTAAGTAGAACCCAGAATACAAACTCATACAAGTACAAGGTCCAGTACATCATTTTGCCCCAAAGAAATTGTGGTAAACTTGCTTAGTGGAAAATAAAAGAGCATTTTTTCAGTTCGGAGCTGATGTCATTTGTTTTGTTTCTTTTGCACGACTTGAATATTATTCGGTTAGAAAATATTTGAGTTGTTAAAACTGGTTAAAACTGATATTATCTCTACTTTCGGCATTGCAACTTAAAACTATTCCAGTAAATCATTTTGCCCCAAAGAAATTGTGGTAAACTTGCTTAGTGGAAAATAAAAGAGCATTTTTTCAGTTCGGAGCGGATGTCATTTGTTTTGTTTCTTTTGCACGACGTGAATATTAGGTTAGAAAATATTCGAGTTGTTAAAACTGATATTATCTCTACTTTTTTTTCTGAGATATTTTACTCGGTATTGCTAATTCGTGCATCTTCTTGATGCCATTAATGATTTTTTTTATCCCCCCTCCCCCAAAAAATAAATATAAAAAGACAGCTTAGAAAGGCACCCTATTCCTCTGTCTCTGTACTAACAGGAAAAACCTAATCGTTGCACCCTTGCACCCAACAACTAATCAAATACATCAGGCTATTCTTTAAATTTAATCATGCTCAATTCCTTGAAAAGCTCTCCTATTTCTCCCACGTTCCTTTTCTTTTGATGGTATATTTTCCTCTTCATACTACACCATCTAGAGAAGCAATGCTCCACGCTTTGCATTTTGTCTTAGCCATCTAAAGCCCAGCTGTATCAAGCACCCGTCACCAATCCCTAGCATGGTCCACAGTAATCCATGACATCTCAGGATCACTTTGTATGGAGAGACATTAGCGCTTTACCTTTTTCCAGTTCTGTACATTAGTTAAAGCAACGGTGCCATATTTCTCATACAAGTATTTGCAGTTCACTGTAATCTAGTATCTAGTGTACACAATCAAATGGCGGTACAACATCATCAACAACATACCTAGTGTATTCCCACACAATGGGGTACCACTACCTCAGAGTCAGAGGTGAGGTAGAGAGACTGTTTTCGATGGACCCCTAGCTCAAGACAAAATATAGTCCTGATTAAGGTATAAAAGGGGTACAACAACAAAGAGTACCACAACAACAAATTGTAATATAACAATACTACCACAAATAATACTATAAACGATCTACCCGAAACAACATATGTCAACAAGTGTCCAAGAACAAAAAAAAAAACTACATGCATAGTACTAAATAACAAGGACAACACTCCTGCCTACTAGCATAAATGCTCTCGACCTCCTAACCTTCTACCCTAATCCGCGCTTGCCACACCTTCCTATCTAAGGTCATACTTGGTAAGCTCTAACCACGCCATATCTTGTCTAATCACCTCTTCCCAATGTTTCTTTTGTCTACTTCTACTCTCCTAAATCCATCCATAGCCAACTTCTCATAGTGGGGCATCTGTGAATCTTATCCTCATCACATGCCTAAACCATCTCAACCTCACTTCCCGCATCTTGTCTTCCACCGAAGTCACTCCCACCTTATCTCGGATATCCTCATTTCTAATCCTATCTCTCCTGGTCAACCCACACATCCATCGTAGCATCCTCATCTCTGCCACCTTCATCCGCTGGATATGAGAATTCTTGATTGGCAAACACTCCACTTCATACTAAAGGTGGCAATGGAACCGGAATTTTCTGTTCCGGTCCGATTACGCCGGTTCCGGTAACGTTCTGGTACCGGTAACACAACGGTACCGGTTGCAACGGGTATACCGGTACCGGTGCGGACCATGACTTTTTTCCGGTAGTTCCGGTTTACCGGATCCGGTTCGGCGCAGGAATTAACGTCTGATTTTTTTTTAAAAAAACTTAATATAAATATAATTCAACTTATTAAAAATATTCTATTTACTTAAACTTAAAAGATATATTTTTTAAGTTTAAAATATATTAAAAAATGTTATATAATTTAATTTAAATTAAAAAAATGTGAAGTTCGTCTTTCCGGTATAGATCCAGCTGCCGGTCTGGTCTGACCCGGTTCCACACCGATAACCACCGGACCGGTGCGGAACAGCCAAAAAATCCAGTATTCCGGTTCCGGTAGTACCGGTTCCGGCAGAAAACTCAAGTAAGACTGTGCCGGTACCGGGACCAGTTCCGGTTAAATCGGTCCGGCGGTACTGGTTCCGGTCCGTTGCCACTCTTACTCCATACAACATAGTTGGTCTAACCACCACTGTAGAGCTTGCCCTTAAGTTTAGGAGGCACCTTCTTAATACACAAGATTCTAGAAGCGAGCCTCCATTTATCCACCCTGCACCGATACGGTGAGTGACATTCATTCTTCTGATCCTACCAACTTTTTCTTGGTTCCATTTTGAGAGATTCTGAGTATCATTTGAGAAACCTGAATCAAAAAACATCTGTCCTTTCAAAATGTTTTAGTGAACATCTTTGTAAGATTGTTTTATTCTTTCCCGAGCTGATTGTGTAGTCTTTAGCTTATTGTACGGCGTCTCTGTTCCTCCATTTTGGTGGAATTAAGTTGGAAGAATTTGTACATACATTTATTCTCTGTATTTAAAATTTCGGCCTAGACAATATGCAAAAAATAACCTTTTAAAAGTTTCCTTTTCTACTTTCTTCTTGCTGAACTTTCCTGGATACAAGAGTGTTATTTGATAGGAAATAAATCTGGAAGAGAATGTGGATAACTATCTTTTGTTCCATGGTGTCTTCTCAGCTTCCTCTGTATTATTTTACCTGTATGTGAGCTAGGTTAAATGCTACCATTGAACTCTTTCTAACTGATTTTTGATCTCAAATATTCAGGCTATGCTTCAGACAGGAATGATTGTTGGTGGATGGGACAAATACGAAGGTGGCAAAATATATGGGGTTCCTCTTGGGGGTACTCTCTTGGAGCAGCCTTTTGCTATTGGAGGTTTGTTGTCAATCCATCTTGTTGCTTTTCTCATGCATCTACTTCTCCGGAGCACTTTCCTAGTTAGCGGTTTAGATCTTTTAGTTCTTAAAACAACTGGTATAGGTTACTTGGTTGTGGTGCATGTTCCTTGAATGGCATCTGCCCAGTAAGTTCTGTTGTGCTATTGGATTTAATGGAATAATATCATGGTTATTTTGATTTTATACATTCAGTGCATTTGATTTGATGAAATACAAGAGTCATCATCATTTTAACTCTGGTGGATACAGTGATTTTTAATATCAATAATAAAGTTAATGAGGGGTGATGACGAAAGTTTTTACTGATCAAACCCTAAAGTATGGTGATAGTGCATTGCATAGGATTAAAGATATGATGCTTTGACAGGCACCTAAGGATGAAAAAAACCTTGGAGACTAGGGTTTAAATCCCCACGGAGACAAGAGTGATTTCTTCCAGCTCTACCTAAGCCTAGGTAGTAACTCTACGGGTATATGTGCTGGTCGGAGGTAGCTGGTACCTGGTGGACTAGTTGTACTCCACCTGCTGCCGTTTAGGAAACAGGAGAATATGATGCCGTGAAAGGAAATACCTTGTCTTCCAGGAGGATTTAAAGCTGATTTCATACATGTGGTTCCCTTAGTGATCTGTGTTGTACTTTCGCTGTTGATAACTTGATATTGCTCTGCTTGCATCCACAACAAACCCCCAACTGCTACCCTTTATCAAAGTTATCAAAGTAATGTTCTAATGTTCTCATTTCATATTGCAGGATCTGGATCTAGTTACTTGTATGGTTTCTTTGATCAAGCTTGGAGGGAAGGCATGTCTCAAGAAGAAGCAGAGGTTTGCTGCATTTGGTCTTTAAAATTTCTAATCGGTAGACTGTTGGGGTGAATTATGAGCCATATTTTCTCAAAAAGACTCTTAATTGTTTCTGTTAAGAGTCTATAGGCGTCCTTTTCCCAGTTTCAGTATGCAACAAAAAAAATGAAATTTTTATTTCCAAAACAAAGCCTTCTATTTCTGACGGGGAGGGAAATGAATTATAGAGGTGATGTATGATTAGCAGGATGTGTTTTTTGGCCCGTGTTGCTTTCTAAGCTTATGGTTTTGTGAAGTCGAAAGTTATTCAGCAAGACAATTTAATTCTTTTGGCTTGTGGTAGATAGCTGCTGAGGATCATGATTTATATTTGTCATGCTTATCTGCTCTCGAGATATTTCCAATGATTCAAGTTTCCTTTCTTATACTTCTGCAGAAACTAGTTGTGACTGCGGTGTCTCTCGCCATTGCACGAGATGGTGCGAGTGGAGGCGTAGTACGCACTGTAACGGTGAGTGATTTTCTGATTTATGCTTATTCACAAGCCTTTGTACAATTAGGGAAGGTTTATTTTTCTAAAGCAAACTGTTTTGTATCAACTAAATTCTCTCCACCTACACATATGTTTTACACAACTTAAGATAGAGCCTTGACTTTTTACTCCTAAAAATTAATGTCATGTATCAATTGATCATGCATCAAGTACGATGGAACTATTCTGGCATCATTTTTGCCAGTGGTAATGAAAATTATAGTTTTGACACCTTTTTCTTTTTACAAGTATACAGTGTTTTTGCCACTTAGCCTTAAATTTTTTACTCTAGATTAAGGTAATAGCTCAGTGTTGTGGCAGAAAGCCTTGTATACAAGAAGTATACTCAAAAGTAGAGAACCTATAATAAAATATGGTTCTATATGGAATCAAGTCTTGTATAGTAAAGGAGCCTTATGGGTGCACCAAAAGATGATAAAGAATTAATGACATGCTTTAATATGCTGACTCACATTATACATATGCTACCTGTCCTATTTTAGAAACATAGTACTTGATTTGCTTGGTTCCTTTTAATTAATGCCTGTATCTAGGCTTATGACTTATTTTGAGATTAGGAAGCTAGTGTTTGCTTTCTTAAAGCATAATATTGTGTCCACTATATGCTTCTGAAAACTTATCTACCTGTCCTGTTATGTGTGCTGTGCTGCTCTCTTGCAAGCTTAGCATAATACTTATGCTTCAAGAAATGATCTGTATCGAAAAATATCATCTCAAAAATATTGTTTTCCCGAACACTTAGGGGCCTAGGGCAATAACTTCTTTATATCTTGCATCACAGAATCTTGTGTGTTCAATAGCCCATTAATCATAAATCCCTTTTTTGGAGTTATTTTGTGCTGATCTGATGTGTAAAACTAGTCACTGGAGAAAATGAAACTTGTCATTGCACATTTAACCTTTTGTGTCTGTTCGTATGTATCCACATGATTAAGGTCTTCTGTTTTGCCTTTTTTTGACAATCAGATCAACAAAGATGGAGTTAATAGAAAGTTCTATCCGGGTGATACTCTTCCACTGTGGCATGAAGAGATGGATGCTGTGAACTCACTGCTGGATATTGTGCCCGCAGCAAGTCCAGAACCAATGATAAGTTGAGAATAGAAAATTGACTGTCCACATGTATTCTTCCCCTGATATGCCAGTACTGTCTCCCTGATGTGGATTCTCTGGTCATGCCTGCCCTCCCTTTACGCTCTTTGACCTTATATACATACTATTAAGGCTGATAATTTTATTTATGTAATGTCATATTTGCTTCAAAACATTTATTTCTTCACTCTTTCAAAACAGGAAAAAGATGGGACTTTTCCTTCTGTGGTTCTGTTTTTGCTTGGTTTAAAAGAAAAAGCGGTATGATTTGAGTAACTCAATTGTGTAGGCAAAATACTTTTTTTAACCAGAAATCTCCGAGGGCCAGAGGTGCATGGTTCAACGCTTGGTAGATACATGGTTACCTTTACCATTCCCTACTTAGGTACTAGGCTTTTGTTTACTGCATGGTTCGAACTTGTGACATGCTCTTTATACCCACTGAAGGTGCGCATTGTGCTACCTCCAGATGAAAACGGGTCTCAACTGTATAAGTAACTCAGCTACGATATCATTGCTTGGAGTGGCTACAATCATCCTCCCAGCCCCACTCTCTTCCACTGATCTACCCCCTTAGTAGAGCTGCTGAAGCTACCTGATATCCAGTCTTTATACCCGCAGAAGGTGCATTGTGCTACCTCCAGATGAAAACGGGGCTCAACTGTAAAAGTAACTAAGTTACGATATCATTGCTTGGAGTGGCGACAATTATCCTCCCATCCCCACTCTCCTCCACTTCTCTAACCCCCTAGTAAAGCTGCTGAAGCTACCTCATATCCATTGTATTGCACAAAGTAGAGAAGTGCACGGTATTGTGACTAGTAACACGGGTTGATTTTTCAGCAAGATATGTTTAGGTCCAAACACATGGAAGTTTTGGTGAAAGATGGTGGTATATGTCGAGCATCTGATGCCACAGCTTTAGAGTTGAGGGTTTTTCCAGAAGGAGGTATTTTTTTTTTGGGGGATGGGGGGGAAGATTGTGTCGCGTAAGTTGGCCCATCCAATTCTCAGGTGGGGTCTTGTCTTTTGCTTAAACTGGTAGTCAAACAAGAAAAGATTCATGGGCTGGTACACCTTAACTAACTTTAAAATCCCAGTTTTGGATTACTTATATCCCTTTACCTCCAGTAATAGGACTTCCGTGTCTCGGCCTAACCTCCAAATCTTCTCCACAAAGCTCCACTTTTTATAACTCAGGGTGCCTTGTTTGGTTGATCAAAATGTTGTTGAAAACATCTTTAAAAATTAAGTTTCTTTAGTAGGAAAAATAAGTACCATAAGTGACAATTTAAGTTTATTGTCTCCCCTCCCTCCACTCACCCAATGCCCACACCCCTGGACTCCAATCCCCAACCCATGCTCATTGTTCTGTTAGATTACATACGAATGTTTTAGGGTTAATATTTTCTTTACTTATCAAAATTAGAAATAAGTAAGGAATTTATTTATTTTTAAAGTAATTTCATGGTAAGTATTGTGTCCTTCGTACCAAACACACCCTTAAACTCTATTTAGGTTTCTGGGTTTCGTTTTTGGACAAAAGAAGTTAAATTAGTACCATTATTATTTGGTAGACAAAATGTCAATACAGATTAAAGGGCTATGTACAGAAGTGGTGGTTAAGAAATGCAAGCCCACCATTACCTGGCCCAGGTGGTCATCCCCCCACCATTTCAAAATAAATTCCTGTTGCTGTATAAATTGGACAAGTAATTAACAGGAAAGTTTCTAATAGAAATTGACTAGTCTTGAAAGTGCAAGGTAAATATGTTCCTTCATTAGTCATCTTCAAATTGAAATGAATTGTAGGTACGGAATGCCGCAAACAATTTTTAATGCATTGTTAATTTCTTCTTTGTAGTATCTCATGTGCTTAAAAAAAAAGGTTCACAATTTCCATGAATCTCACAATATAAGTCGTTTCCATATTTCAACCGAACCAGCATTAGAACATATTAACCCAGACAACCCCATAAATCTTACACAAGTATGTTACGAACACACAGCCAAAAAAAAAACCCGATTAATTTCGCATATGATCATTAAACTTCATTTATTGTATTAGTAAAACCACAAAAACTATCACGTGTATCATTAATAAAGCATGTGTTAGTTTTTCAAAAGAAAAAATTATAATCTATCGAAAGTGGTAAGAGTCCAACATTCAAAAAGAATAAGTAGTTAGTCTCCTTGTATAGATTTGGATAATCCTTCGTTATGAGCTAACATTTAAGGTTGAGTTAGATTTAATATTCATTATTCACTGAAAAGAAGTTTGTGGCGCCTAAAAAGTTATATATCTATAATCTATATCTATTTATAATCTATATCTATAATCTATATTTATATCTATAATTTATTAAAAGTGTAAAGTGACTTAAAATGTCGTTTGAACTTTTTGCTCTTCATTAAAAGTCGTTGCATTAGAAAAAAATCGTCCTTTTACTATTTTTTTCTAATATTTAAAAGTTAAAAATTAATTAAATATATTTATGGTAAAACCTTTCCTTATTAGAAGACATCAGAATTAATGACAACTAATATTTTTTCTATTAATTTAAGAATTCTAGATCAACTAAATTTGATTTTAAAAAAATTTAATATTGTCTTTTCCTATCTTCCTCAAATAAAATTGTAATTAACATAAACACTAATATATATTACAAAATTTATGATACCCAAAAGGCAAAAACGTGCACACAGCCAAAAAGGCAAAAACATACCTTTTAAAAAAAAAAAATTACTTCCTTTACTTTTTTTAGTTTCAAATTCAATGGTGTTTTCGTAAAATTCTAATTATACATAAACACTAACAAATTAGTTAAAGTCCTTCTTTTATCTAAGTTACAAATCATAATATTTAACACTCCTGAATTGGTTAGAAATTTACCTTATATCTATATCTATAAGGGTCAAAATCATTTTCCCTCCCCAACTTTGTCTTAAAAATCAAACTCCCCCCTCATCTTTGAATAATAATCATACTCTCCCTTTATCCTAATTGACTTTTTAAAATTTCTATTTTACCCTTTATCATCAAATTTTTTATTCTTTTTCTTAACTTCTTTAAAATCATCATATTTTCATTTTAAAAAAAATTCATATAACAATTTTTTCATAAAAACATAAATATTATTCATATAACAAATTTTTCATAAAGACATAAACATTATCTTTTAGAAAAAAAAAAAGTAAGAAATCTATAAACTAATGATGATCTTTATGAAGTAAATTAGCATAATAAGAAAATTTTTTTTTATTAATAATAATCAAAACTATAATATTTATTTTACAAGTGAACATGATAAGTAATACTAATTTTATAAACATATTTCAATGCAGAAAATACAAACAATAAATGAAAGAGATAAGCCTCTAGTACCACCCCGAACTATGATCAAAGTTGTTACGACACACTCCAACTTCACAAGGGTCCTATTATCCCTTGAACTCAAATTTAGCGTATTTTTGTCATTTTTTGTGCTAATGTGGTACCTTTATTACATAACATGAAGCCCATATAAAAGGTGCCACGCCATCTAAAATGATTGACAAAAGGTATCACGTTAGCTAAAAAGATTGATAAAAATACGCTAAAATTTAGTTTAAGGGGTAATAGGACCCCCTGAAGTTGACGTGTGTCGTAGAAAATTTGGTCATAGTTCGGGGATACTAGATGTTTTTCTCGAATAAAAATAAGGTCAAATTTTAAAGATTATATTTATTTATATAAATTATAAAATATGTAATATTCTATTAATGATAATCACAACTTATTTACTGATATAGACAATAGATAATATCATTTCTTATCACTTGATCCTCATACTAAAAATAAATATTTTAATTTATCTGCTCAATTTGTGAAATCAAGAGAATTGTATTATTTTTTTTCTACCCTTTAGTGTTAAATAACTATATAAAATAACAGTATAGACAAATTTAAAGTTTAAAATTATCATTAATAAGGTTAATTTAGCAAAATATACCTCTAAGTAAAATTTCCTTAAGGATTGTGTTATATCAACAAAAAATTAAGTAATACGAAACAAATTTAGTAAGAGAATGATAAAACACAAAAATTTACGCACATGCATGTACATACATATGTATATACACACACTTAAGGGTGGGTTGTTTGGAAACAAGTTATTCCGAGATTAGTTATTACAAAATAAGTTGTACTAACATGTATGTGTGATAACTTATCTCATAACTATGGTATAAATGGTGCGACAAATAATTTTGAGACTACCTAATACATCTAATTAAATGCAGGATAAATAATCATGAACTTTATCTCTGAATTATTATAATAATACCTCACACCAAACGACTCTTTAATACATATAATACTAAAATAACGATCTTAAAAAATAACATTGAATTTTGTGATAAATTTATAAAAAGTATTAATTTGCGTATAAATTTAATAAACTTAAATAAAATGCTACAAATATCCATGTTAAAAAAATATCCATTACATATAATATAAAAAGATATTACATAAATATAGAATTAAAATTACAAGGACAAAATGGACATTGCATGGGATAAAGGGAGGAATATGTGTAAGATCCCGCAAAGTTCTCTCGTAGTCTGAGCCTTTAGAGCGTGTCAAGTGAAGTGTAGTTTTGTCCTTAAAAAAATTAAAGAGTGATTTTCAAAGTGATTAATGTTTAAACTTTGCTGAATTTTCCTAAAAATAACTTTTTATCGTGTGAAAAATTGAATTATCTTTCCAACGATACCCTTTTCGTCGAAATCCAACATCAAAAGAGAAAGATATGACCATTTTACAGAAAGCAGTAAAATCGCCCAGATGCGACGCAAAGGGCCGACGGACCGTCGAGCTTTTGACGAACCGTCGTCCAAATCGTCATAGAGGAGGCAGTGAGGCCTCGTTCTAGTTGAATGCGACGGTAAGGGTCGACGGACCGTCGGGCCCTTGACGGACCGTCACACCCATCATCGTAGGCGAGGAAGTTAATCAAGTTCTGGCCCAGGTGCGATGAGTAGGACCGACGACCGTCGGGCCCTCGACGGACCGTCGCACCCTACCGTCGCACGTCCCGATCAGTAATTTTAAGTCATTTTTAAAAGAGCTTCGTTCTAGATTTTCTATATGATTTATGAATCTTTATGACATCTAGTATGCACTTTGATGTGTTATAACTTGATATTTGATTATGGGTCATTAAGACCTACTTGAGATTTGTAATTTTGTGAACTTTTGTGCTATAAGAACCCATGAATTGAGTACTTTGATATTATTGAGAAAGATTTGGCCTTTCGATCATAATAGAGTTGAAATCCACATTGAGTATAATTTAACGAAAATAGAAATATGTTTTGGTCTTCATTAAAGAACCTTGAGTTATTTTGAGGTGGAATTCCTAAGAGTTCTGAGCTGAGTAAAAGAGTTGTATTTAGCACCGAGTTGGGTATGATTCTAAGGTCTCATACCCCAGAACTATGTGCCACCGTAGGTTTGAGATTTATGGGCCCAAGGCCAAAATAGTGATCACTAAAGATGAGGTTCTACTCCGATGGCAAGGATAGAACAACTCTCCCCAACATGGGTAAGACATTGGACTCCATGTAGCTCACATGGTTTATGTCAGTTGGAAGAAACTCCCGACTTCCAAGTATCCCTAGTCTAAAAGAGTTCCAGAGTTCCCAAGTGTTAAAAGTTCCTAAAAGTTCTAAGTCCTTAAGTTTTAAAGAAGTTTTACTCTCCACAAGATAAAAGCCCGAGTCTGAAAGAAATTTTTAAAGCTTCTTTTAGCCTTCTAGTACTGAGAATAAGAGGAGAGTATATATTTTAAAGTTAAGTATAATGACTCACGAGATTTGAGTTACATATTTCACTATTTATGATTTATGAGTTTTATATTCTAGACTTATTCAAGCCATGTGAGTTATTCCTATTTGCATGTATGATTTTATTAAAGAGTATTGATATTGTTTTATGTAAATGCATACACCCCCATATACTCAGTACATTTCCAAAGTGTTGATCCACATATACGTTTGTGTGCTACATTATCTCATAATGTAGGTACAGGTGTTCAGTCCCAGCAGTAACAGAAATCTCCAAGCATCTAATCTACATCCTTGTCCTTGGTGAGTCATCATGTTTCGAGG
Organism: Capsicum annuum; assembly: GCF_002878395.1. Lineage (NCBI taxonomy): Eukaryota > Viridiplantae > Streptophyta > Magnoliopsida > Solanales > Solanaceae > Capsicum > Capsicum annuum. Next base: position 68,732,769 of record NC_061117.1, read on the forward strand.
ACCTATATTTGCAGATTTTTCACTTTTATAGTGTTTTGAGTTTTACTTTCAGATCATTGCGAGCCAGTTGGGGGTCTGTCCCAATGGATCTCTAGTTTGAGTAGTAGAGGCTTTGTTAGACTAGATTGTTAGTTGAAGTCGTGTTCTAGACTATCAGTATTTTTGCTATTCAGACATTGTAGCCAGTTATCTCGATTTATAGTGGACACAACAAAGTATCATTGTTAAGTTTATTTATCCTAAAGTAAGTGTTAGAAGTAGTAACAGTCTCAAAGGGTTAGCTTAGGGATACTTGTGTCCTTAAGCACTGTGTGACGTCTCAGGATGGGATTTTGGGGTGTTACAAACTTGGTATCAGAGCCTAAGTTTTATGGAGTCCTAGGGAGTCTAACAAGCTGCGTTAAATAGAGTCTTGATCATCGGTGTGTAGCGCGCCACATCTATGATCAAGAGGCTACAAGACGTTTTAGGAAAAAGTTGTTTCTTTCTTTCAGATTCTATCATGCCTACAGTTGTCCCTCTCATCTTATAATTCGTGCTCTCTTATTTTAGAAAATGACTCCCCGAAGAGCGTATGCCCGCAAAAACAATAATGAGCAACCTCTGCCCGTTGATCCCTTGAATGAGACTGTGTCTCATGCTGAGTTTCGAGCGGCCTTTCAGGCGTTAGCCCAAGCAGTCACCGCCAATGTTCAGGCCAATAACAAAGCCATAGTTCTGAATTAGCAGGGAGGTAATTTAGCTGTTACTAGGATTTGTGATTTTATGCGAATAAATACACCAGAGTTTTATGGGTCTAAGGGTGAGTACCCACAGTTATACCTTGAGGAGGTAAGAAAGATCACACAGGTGATGCATGTTTCTGAGGAAGAAAGTGTTGAGCTGGCATTTTACAGGTTGAAAGACATTTCTTATGACTGGGTTGTAGCATGGAGGAAGGGTAAAGGTGAGAATGCTGCCCCTGTGACTTGGTAGGTGTTCCAAGGTACATTCTTGGACAAGTTCTTTTCGTTTGAGATGAGGGAAGTGAAGAATGAGGAGTTTATGAACTTGAGATAGGGTTCCATGACTGTTAAGTAATGCTTCCTTAAGTTCAACCAGTTAGCCAAATATGCTCCTGATTTGATGGCTGAAACCCAAACTAGTATAAGCAAGTTCGTGACAGGAGTGAATGGTTTGGTGCTGAAAGAGCGTAGGACTGCTATTCTTAATAGGGATATGGATCTGTCCAAATTGATGATGTATGCACAACAGATAGAGGTAGACAAAATAAGGGAGAAAGATAGTGTGAGGGGTAACAAGAGAGCTAGATCCGAGCAACATGAGTATAGTCAGGCTAGGTCTCATGGAGGGAACCACCCATAGTTCTAGAGTCGTTCGTCTATGCTAGCGCCTTCATCAGCTAGTGTCTCGTACGTAGGGACAGAAAGGAGCAAAGGAACATGTCTTCTATATCCCGATCCTAGAACAGTGTAAGTAATAGACCTCGCTATCCTCCATGTACTGTGTGGTAGGGACCATCCCGGTGAGTGCTTAGCAAACCAGAGGGGTTGTTTTAGTTGTGGAAAGCTGGGCCACAGACTTAGAGAGTGTCTGTATGCTAGGCAAGGGAACAGAGACGCCCGACCTCAGACCCAGACTACTAGTGCACCAGCTCCTGTAGCCCATCCCGCCCCTGCTTAGGGCACTTCATCTAGCATTGCTGGCGGTCAGCGCCAGAATAGATTCTATGCCCTACTATCTCGTTAGGAGAGGAGGACTCTTCTGATGTTGTCACTGGTATGCTCCGTGTATTTCACTTTGATGTTTATGTGTTGTTGGACCCCGGGTTAAGTTTTTCTTATGTGACACCATTTGTTGCTATGGATTTTGAAATGAGTCCCGAAAAGATTCCTGAGCCTTTCCTAGTTTCTACTCCAGTAGAGAAGTCAGTTGTTGCTAAGCAAGTGCATAAAAATTGTCCTGCTATTGTTCTTCATAGAGTCATACTTGTTGATTTGATAGAGTTGGACATGGTGGATTTTGATGTTATTCTGGGCATGGACTGGCTTCACTCTTATTATGCATCTATAGACTGTCGTACCCGAGTAGTTAAGTTTCAGTTTCCTGATGAGCCAATCTTCGGGTGGTCCAGAAGTTTGGTATCTCCCAAGAGTCATTTTATCTCCTATCTCAAAGCCAAAAAGCTAATATCCAAAGGTTGTATCTATGACCTAGTTAGAGTTACAGACACTAAGTCCAAGGCTCCAGCTATTTAGTCAGTCAACATTATTAATGAGTTTCCTGATATTTTTCCGGAAGATCTCTCAGGGGTACTTTAATGCCCCAAATCTGGTACCCAGAACGCTACACGGTGCTCATAACCTCGAAGGACCATAAGCTAACCCATAACTGATATCTGTAACTGAGCACTAAATATACATTGTAAATATAAGCTATAAGGCCATAAGGTTCAAAATTGAACTAATACTGAATATAATACAATGTCTGTAGTGGGGTATGACAATATCCAAAACTGAGATAAATTTTCTGAAATATGCTATAGTCTTAAAGCCTCTAAACTGTCTGAAAACTACGGAGTTGATGGGAGATGTCCCCAACTAACTCCGAACTACTCAAATAATAAAGTAACTAAATAATTATGCTATCCTCAAATGATGAGGACTCACTTCTAGTTTGGCTGCTGAACGTCTGATCTACTAAGGATGCTCGGGAGCTCGTGCTTCTAAACTTATGGTATAAAACACCATAGAGCAAATGTGTTAGTACATTGAATGCACTGGTATACAAGTGAGGTAGGCTAAATGCAAGGGTTCATATGAATGAACAATAATAACTGACTGTATAACATGAACGTGAGAATACATGCATGAATACGTAACTGTAATTGAGATCGTTATAACGCTGACTCATGAATTCTGATAATGTGGATTTATTGATATCTGAGTACTGATACTGGGATACTTTATGACTGAGTCTACTGAATATTGAGGAACTAATGTCACATTACTAATAAAGGAATGACTGTTTCTGGCAGTTCTGATTATAAAAAACTGGTCTGATTGTATGTATCTGACAGTCTTGAAACTGAATACTGATAATATGGGTTTCGTATAATTAATATACTATTAAATGAGTTCACACCTTCTACTGGCTGAAAGTGTGTGTCCTCATCCCTGGGTTTACTCGGTGCTGAATCTTACTCCCAACTGAATAGACACTGAACTGATTATACTGAACTGAAATAATACTAATCATATTGTCTAACTGATTTGAACTAAGTTCACTAAGTTCCATTGATTAACGAAATACTACTAAGATCTGAGGACTAATGGAGAGTACTGAAGTTACTGAGATTTTTGGGAATACTAAGGTTACCGAGATTACTGAGTACTGATGTTACTAAGACACTGAGGTCACTGAGATTACTGAGTAGGACTAGATTGATACTGAATTTATTGAGTTTTCTTGAGTCACGAGACTAATTGAATTCTAAGGATCATGGCTTGACTGAGAGTATCATGAAAACATGACACTGGATCTAGGCACACAGCTAAATTATCGAGTACAAGTACCCCCAGGACTCGATAGCATGAAACTGACAGGACATGATACTTCTTGAACACATGACCAATATCAAAAATTCATAATACATTAATTGAGGGATTTCATGAAGTACATGGTTATCATAGTCTTGTATATGAATGGAATTGCATATAAATATGTCATACTTTCATCAACCTAATCTCATGGACATTCCCTCAACCATTCATAATGCACACAATATCATGGAAGTTATTCTTAGTCATAGGGTAAAGCATACACTTATCACTTGGGTCACAATTAAGCTATAATGCATAATTTCTGTTCTCTTAGGCATTTTACTAAACACCTAGAATGCATGACTTAGGGCATAGGCATGACCATCAAATTAATATAACAAAACTCCATATTTTAACTCAATTTCACATGTTTCAGACCACATACTAGCATAGGTTTATGAACAACACATAAAGATTCCAACTTGGGAATCATACAACCATAATCACATGAACATAATCAACCCACAACAAAATATTCATAATACAAGATTTAAAACTTGATTCTTGGGCTTCATGGATGAAAGGAATCCATGAATGAACACTGTGCATACCTTAGCTCTTGATTCTATGAAGATTGACGGAGAGATTCTTGAATTTGAGTCTTGGATTCGAATCCCCAATTGAAAACCCTAGCTTGTTCTTGAGAGAAACTTGAGAGAAATAGTATATTTTGGGTGAATTATGGCTGAATCACGTGTTATTGGGTATATATAGGGGTGAGAAATTGACCTTTTTAACCCTTGGATGCGTATTTTTGATTCTGTAAAAATTTCTCGACCTGGACCCCTGGCGCGACGCAGCGCTATCGCGCCGTGTCACTGGAATTTGACAACTCTGAATTTGAGCCTTAGCATGATATACCATAATCGTGGAGGCTCACTGGATTTTGATGATTTTAATTTTAGCTGGCTCCGCGACACATTGATGGCTCAGGTGGCACATTGTCTTACTAAAATGGGTCTAACTCTTTGCTCGGGTGTTGGATTTAGGCAAATTTTGTATCGATGGAAAGCTTGTTCAATTTCTCACATGATAAAAAGTAAAAATCTTGAAAATACCATATGTATAAAAGCGGATTCATATTTGAAATAAGTTTTTAATATTGTGATAATTTTAAGCTAGGTAAAAGTACAGGGTATTACAGGTACCTCCCAATAGAGAGATAGAATTCAGGATTGAACTTCTTTCTAACACTTAGCCTATTTCTATTCGTCCTTACCATATGGAACCTGCAGGGGTTAAGGAGTTGAAAGATAAACTCAAAGATCTTTTAGATAAAGGTTTCATAAGGCCCAGTGTCTCTCCTTGGGGTGAACATATTCAATTCGTGCGAAAGAAGGATGATTCTTTGTGTATGTGCATTAACTATCGTCAGCTTAACAAGGTAACAGTTAAGAATAAGTACCCTCTTTTGAGAATTGATGATCTGTTTGATCAGTTGCAAGGTGCAAGTTATTTCTCTAAGATAGACCTTAGATCTGGCTATCATCAACTTAAAGTAAGGGAGTGTGATATCCCAAAGACAGCCTTCCGAACCCGTTATGGTTACTTTGAGTTTCTAGTCATGTCTTTCAGGCTAACCAATGCTCCAACAACCTTTATGGACCTCATGAATTGAGTGTTTAGACAGTATCTTGATATGTCTGTCATCGTGTTCATAGATGATATCCTTGTGTACTTCCGTATTGAGAATGACCATGTAAATTATCTTAGGATTGTCTTGCAAACTCTTAGTGATTACCAGTTGTTCACCAAATTCAATAAGTGTGAATTTTGGCTAAGATCAGTAGCCTTTTTGGGTCATATCATTTCAGTCGAAGGCATTAGATTTGATCCCCAAAAGACAGAAGCTATAAAAAATTGGCCTAGACCTATCTCTCTATCTGACATTAAAAGTTTCTTGGGTCTAGCTATCTATTACCATCATTTTTTTGAAGGTTTATATTCTATTGCTTCTTTCATGACCCGTTTGAGCCAAAAGAAAGTTAAGTTTCTTTGGTCAGATTCATGTGAGAAGAGTTATCAGGAGTTGAAAACTCGACTTACTTCAGCCCCTGTATTGACTTTGCCTAATGGTAAAGATGTTTTTTATAGTGTATTATAATGCATCTAGAGTTGGTTTGGAATTTGTGTTGATGCAAAGAGGTAAGGTTATAGCCTACGCCTCTAGTCAGTTGAAGCCGCATGAAAAGAATTATTCAACCCACAATCTTGAATTAGCTGCTGTGGCTTTTGCTTTGAAAATATGGAGACATAATCTGTATGGTGTTCATATTGATGTGTTTACTGATCATAAGAGCCTGCAGTATATGTTCACCTGGGCAAGGCCAATGTAGTGGCAGATGCCCTTAGCAGGATGTCTATGGGTAGTGTCACTTATGTAGATGAAGGTAAGAAAGAGTTAGCTTGTGATGTGCATCGTTTGGCTAGACTGGGTATTAGGTTGCTTGATTCAGCTGAGGGAAGTATCTTGGTACAGAGTAGTTCTGAATCCTCTTTAGTTTTGAAAGTGAAGGAGAAGAAAGACAGGGATCCTAGTTTGGTCAGACTGAAGGAGTCAGTTAAGGACCAAAAGGTAGAGGTTTTATCCCAAAGGGGAGATAACATATTGAAATTACAGGGTAGAATATGTATTTCATGTGTTGATGATATGAGACAGAGGATTATGGCTGAAGTGCATGGCGCGCAGTATTTTATTCATCCTGGTGCTACCAAGATGTACCGTAACTTGCGAAAAATCTATTGATGGGGTGGTATGAAGAAGGATATAGCTGAGTATGTAGCAAAGTGTGCAACATACCAATAGGTTTAGGTAGAGAACCAAAGACCTGGTGGTGTGATGCAAGAGTTTGGTATACCCACTTGGAAGTGGGAAGAGGTGAATATAGATTTCGTGACTGGTTTACCTCTTTTGCGTTGTCGTCATGATTCTATTTGGGTAGTTATGGACAGGTTGACTAAGTTCGCATATTTTTTACCAGTGCATACATCTTATACTATTGAGGATTATGCTAGATTGTATATCCGGGAGTTAGTCAGGTTGTATGGAGTTTCCTTGTCCATCATCTCGGATAGGGGTACTCAGTTCACTTTGCAGTTTTGAAAAGCTTTCCAGAAGGGTCTTGGTACCCAAATTCATTTGAGTTCCGCTTCTCATCCGTAGATAGATGGTTAGGCTGAGAGGACCATCTAGACTTTAAAAGATATGTTGAGGGCGCATGCCCTTGATTTCAAAGGTAGTTGGGATGAGCATTTGCCATTAATTGAGTTTGCCTATAACAACAGTTATAATGCTAGCATCAAGATGGCACCATAAGAGGCCTTGTATGGAAGGAGATGTAGATCACCCATAGGTTGGTTTGAATTGGGTGAAACTACTTTGGTTGGTCGTGATGCAGTATTTGAGGCTATGGAGAAGGTGAAGTTGATTAGAGAAATGTTGAAGATAGTTTAGAGTCATCAAAAGTCATACACCAATGTGAGGAGAAGGGATCTTGTATTTGAGGTGGGTGATTTGGTGTACTTAAAGATTTCACCCATGAAATGGGTGAAAATGTTTGGAAAAAAGGGGAAACTTAGTCCCCATTATGTTGACCCTTATAGTGTTTTGAGCCGTATTGGGAAAGTAGCCTATGAAGTTGAGTTGCCCGCAGAATTGTCAGCTATTCATCCAATTTTTCATGTCTCCATTCTTAAGAAGCATATTGGTGATTCCGTTGCAGTGGATCCTTCAGAGACTACTGATATTCAAAACAGTCTTTCATTTGATGAGATTCCCGTTGAGATCCTAGATTTCCAGATCTGTAGAATGAGGAACAAAGAGGTTCCCTTGGTCAAAGTTTTGTGGCGGAACCAGTCAGTTGGGGGCGTTACTTGGGAGGCAGAAGCAGAAATGCGAGCCAAGTACCCATACCTCTTCTCCGCGAATTCAGATCAATCCGAAGGTATTATTCTTCCTTAATTCAGCCCTTCTAATCTAAAGTTCAGCTATGTATCTATTCTTACCTGAGTTCTTGCAATTTCCAAAGTATTCAAGAGTTTAGAAAGATATGGAACCCGCTTAGCAAATTGCTTCAGCTATGTATACTCAGTTTTCTCTGTGTTCTTAGCCTAACTAGTGACATTCGAGGATGAATTTTTCCAAGGGGAGTTGTTGTAAGACCTCACAAAGTTTCCTTGTAGTCTGAGCCTTTAGAGCGTGTCAAGTAAAGTGTAATTCCGACTCTAAAATATTAAGGAGTGACGTCTAAAGTGATTAGTATTTAAACCTTGTTAAATGTTCCTAAAAATGAATTTTTATCATGTGGGAAATTGAATTATCTTTACAACGATACCTATTTTGTCGAAATTCGACATCGAAATAGAAAGATATGGCCATTTTACAGAAAGCAGTACAATCATCCAGGTGCGACGGAGAGGGCTAACGGACCGTCGTGCTTGCGACAGACCGTCGCCCAAACTGCCGAAGAGAAGGCAGTGTGGCCCCATTCTAGTTGAGTGTGATAGTAAGGATCGATAGACAGTCGCACCCATCGTCTTAGGCAAAGCAGTGAACTAAGTTCTGGCCCAGGTGCGATAGGTAGGACCGACGACCGTCGGGCCCTCGATGGACCATTGCAGCCCACCGTCGCACATCCCGATCAGTAATTTTAAGTTGTCTTTGAAAGGGCTTTTTGGTCTTTTCCCACCCTCTTAAAACTCAGATAAATTCAAGATGAAGCTGAGGGCTTCATTATTCATCCAAACTTCTCAAAGCTAGGGTTTCTCTCTCAAGAGCAAGAACACATTCCTTCTCCAAGAACTACAAGATCTCACCATAGATTTTACAAAGTGAGTTAAGATTCAAGGTTCCCAAATCAAAGGCTTCAAGAACCCTCTCTTAAGAGTAAGAAGAAGAGTTTCAAACAAGTTTATTCATCCAAGTCATAATCTAAGGTATGTGGGGTTTGAACAAGGATACTTCTTTCGTCCTTGGGCCCAAAAGTTGTTTTAATTACGAGAATATATGATTTTCAATATTTTCTTATGAAATTGAAGTATGGATTTATACCCTATGTTGTTATTCTTTGAGATTTTAATAGTCCCAATGTCTAGAAATTGAAGTACATGAGTATGTTGAGATTTTAAGGCAAAATGTTGAAAATTCTAGATTTTCTATCTGATTTATGAATCTTTATGACATCTAGTATGGACTTTGATGAGTCTTAACTTGAGATTTAATTATGGGTCATTAAGTCCTACTTGAGATTTGCAATTTTGTGAACTTTTGCGATATAAGAACCCATGAATTGAGTACTTTGATATTATTGAGAAAGATTTGGCCTTTCGGTCGTAATAGAGTTGAAATCCACATTGAGTATGATTTAAAGCAAATAGAAATATGCTTTGTTCTTCATTAAAGACCCTTGAGTTATTTTGAGATAGAATTCCTAAGAGTTCTGAACTGAGTGTGAGAGTAGTATTTAGCACCGAGTTGGGTATGATTCTAAGGTCTCATACCCCAGAACTACGTGCCACCGTAGGTTTAAGATTTATAGGCCCAAGGCCAAAATAGTGATCACTAAAGATGAGGTTCTAGTCCGATGACAAGGATAGAATAGCTCTCCCTAGCGTGGGAAAAATGTTGGACTCCATGTAGCTCACACGGTTTATATAGGTTAGAAGAATCTCCCGACTTCCAAGTATCCCAAGTCTAAAAGAGTTTCAGAGTTCCCAAGTGTTAAAAGTTCCTAAAAGTTCTATGTCCTTAAGGTTTAAAGAAATTTTACTCTCCACAAGATAAAAGCCCGAGTCTGAAAGTATTGTTTGAAGCTTCTTTTAACCTTCTAGTACTGACAATAAGAGGAGAGTATAGATTTTAAAGTTAAGTATAATGACTCACGAGATTTGTGTTACATGTTTTACTATTCATGATTTATGAGTTTTATATTCTAGACTTATTCAAGCCATGTGAGTCATTCCTATTTGCATGCATAATTTTATTAAAGAGTATTGATATTGTTTGATGTAAATGCATACACCCCCGTATACTCAATACATTCCCAAAGTACCAAATTTTTAAAGTTTTAAGTACGTAATAAAAATGTAATCAATGATTTGTAAAGATTTGACTTTAATAACAAGAAAAATTTTAAATACAGAAAAAAATCATACCACAAATATGGTTCAAATTAATGTATCTCTTTTTGCCTCTGTAGTAAGGGAAAGAGGTGTTGCATGACAAACGGAAAAGTGATGATCGATCAACAACTTAAAACTTCTGGTGGTGAAATATATATGTGCTTACACTAAAATATATGTTTATGTTTATATTATTATATTAAAATATGAAGGATTTTGAAAAGTGAGTTGAACTTTTTACACTTCATTAGAAATCTCTGTAATAAAAAAAATCATTTAATTTTAAATAATCAAACGTTGCAGGTGCGAGGCACGTGCAGTTAAACTAGTAAAATAAAAATTCTACAACTCTATTTAACTAATATTTGATCATACTTTACTACAGAAATACAACATTTCTTCTACTTTTACTTTTCTTTTTATTTTAAATTTTATTGATTTTAATTTTAATTCAAGTTGTCTTCTTGCATTCATTATCGTCATCCTTCTGTCTTTCTTTTTTCTTTTTAGTTAATGAATTTAAAAATTATATATAAATTATGTATAATCAACAATTGACATGTATTGTCCTCTCTTAATAATTTCTTGTGTTTCTCTTTCAGTTGCAAATTTTGATAGAAAAATTGGACCAAACAAGTGTGTTGTTGCCGAATGAAGTAGCCAAAAAAATTAACGATTTATCTCGTACAAAAAAATCAGGATTTATGTTACATGTTTGGTGATTCTATTTTGATTGCCACGAGTTTTACCCCTTTCAAAGGTATTTAATAGTTTTTATGCAAATTTTAAAGGCAACACTATATAACACTATTATCATAGTTATTGATTTTTTTCTCTTTGAAAGATTATTCGATTATAACTCTTTATGTGTCTATGTTGGGTATAACGGGCTTTAAGTTTCTTTCTATTTTTAGCGACTAATTTTTGTATATAATGATAGCTAAATGGAGTTCTAAGTTAGAAAAATTATATTATAAGGGTATATCAAGAGTTTGGACTTACTAGATGATGTTGTTCGAGTGAATATCATTATGCTTCATTTTGAGACTCAAAAAATATGAATGAGTGTACTAAAAAGAAGAAGAGGTGAGTAAAAGATAAAATTGTGTAGCTCTTACCAAATTCACTATGCGCTATTAATTTATTGTCTAATCTATAGAATTATGTTATGTAATATGTACCAGAAAATCAAAATTTTCTTTTATGTATGGATTATTCATCTTTTTAGTTGCGTGAAATTCTATAGATCAATTTGTACATAATAAGAATGTAATCAATGATTTTATAAAGATTTAAATTTAAAAATAAAAAAATATTTTAAACATAGAAACAAAAAAGAAAAATAATCGACAGCAAGGGAAAGAGGTATTGCATGACAAAAACAAAAGTAATGATGTAAAATATATAGGTGCTTACACTAAAAGATATGTTTATGTTTACATTATTATATTAAAGTGTGAAGAATCTTTAAAAAATGATATAAACATTTACACTTCATTAAAAATTTTCATAATAAATAAAATTATTTAATTTTAAATAATCAAACATTACACGTGCATGGCGTAGATACAATCTTTATTTTGACATGGGATTTCAACTCTAAGGAGTAGATCGACCAACCCTTAAACAATCTTTATTTTGACATGGTGCTCATTTACCTAATAAAAACTATGGTCAAACGTAAAGACAATAATAACAAACAAATCACAAACATCTTAGTTTACTGAACTCACTCTGAATAGACAAATAATTCATTAGCACAATCCAAAATGGTATGTATGGAAAAAGGAGGGTTTAGAAGAAACTATATGCTCCCTGCAGTCATAATTTTTTAAGACCTAATAGAAGAATAATTCAGTAACCTACACTGACAGCGCCCAACAGCACACACAAGTGTACGTGGTCTTATCAAGTAGTAAAGTGGCTTCAAGGAAGCCCAAGTATCGATCTCTTAGGGACTTGTGTTTGCCGCCTATCTAATTTTAGTCTAACTAATTGAGAAAAAATAAACAAAAAGAGAGTTTGTAATTTTGTAAATTAAAAATAAAATAAATAATGCATAAAAATAAATTCTTGGAACAATCAATGTAGAAAAGACCAGGGTTAAAGCACTTCGAATAATCATACTATGTTATTGAATTTCATTCGTTAACTTGCTTATCTTGGTTGTTGATTCGTAGGGTTAATTGCATGATCATGATTTCCCAACTATAATCTTTTACCTAATATGGATATTACAACTACATTGTTGAGCGGGGATGTAATTATCCAATTAATTTCTTTAAAGCTATCATCCTACGTATGAATCAAGTAAGGCATCTAAGTACATTCCTGTCCTAGATGCTAAGTTTAATTCTTTATTTTATAAAAGAATAAAAATCCAAACTTTATTTATTCTCATGTTCTATCTCTCTATTCCCTCCCTCGAGATCAAAAGGTTGACAATATATGTATTCTAAGGGTCGCGAATCCTTAAAATAATTAAAACAATAATAAACAAACAACCAAATATGATAAACAAAAATTAATCAAAATTAATCCAAAATAATAGTAATCATGTTCTTGGCTTTAACCTCGGAAAGAGGGTTTAACCTTGAATGAAAATATTCATCATCCAATTCTTTAGAATGATCATACAAACCATAAAAAATACTAAATTAAAGAATAATAAAACCTAAAAAGAAGTTGTGGTAGCTTCCAATGATGTTCCAAGTTGATCTAGGGTTTCCAAGATGTCCCAAGATGTTTAAAACATTTTTTAGGATGTTATATTTATAGTAGAAAAGTAATAAACCAAGTTAGATTAGGTTTATACACTGTTTTCCTTCAGCTGGGCAAAATTTTCCTGATTTTGGGCATCGGCGCGACGCAGTGACATGCAAATTCACAATTGTCAAAAAATCTGTCAAATTCCAGTAGCTGTTCGCGATTTCAGCGCGTCGCGTGGCCTCCTTAAACTCCAATATAAGATACACGCGCCAGATGGTCAAAAACTTGGGCCTCTTCTGAATCTATTAATGTTTTGAACTCATATATTGGTCACCTGTACAGTCTACCGTGCCCCATACTTTTCAGGGGTCCAAATTGCGTCCAGCTTGCGTCTTGTGCTTCCGTGGTCATTTACGAGCCTTTTTGAGTTGTTTCCACTTGATTTGAAGCTTGTATATCCTTCATATATCATCATATACATTCACCAACATATCAATTAAGAGCTCAAAACAACACAACATCCTCACCGATGAACTAGAAACACAAGCTAAGCATAGGCTAAATTCACATTGAGCTTTAACTCATTGTTTTCACTCTTTTCTTGATCCAATTGACCCTTGAACATTATATCTAAGTTATTTTACATATAAATACATAATAAAAACCTTAGTAACACATTAAAACACATTATAACCCAACACAAAAGACTAGAAAAACACCTAGCTCAAGCTAGTTATACTAGTTTTCTCGGTTGAACTCTAAATGTTCAAATTGAATCAAAACTCATGTGAAACCACCATTAAACATTGTAAACACATACTTGGACACATAAATGCTAATTTATATCATTATAAACAAATATAGCATAAGAATCATCACCAAAACAAGGCTAAATAAGCTAGAATAGTAGCGCTAGAATGCATAAATTCACCCAACATCACCGCCCCACACTTAAAGCCTTGTTCATCCTCGAACAACTCTTAACTATAAAAACCATGAGTTGAAGAGATTCCAAACTTCTACTACATGAAAGACACCCAAGCTAGCACTACAATGACTACATGACTGCAAGTTTCTACACTATTTACACAATTAAAAGCTCAAGAGCACTACTCCAAAACAACCTAGCCTCAAGAATTGACTCACCTAGTTGGCAAACTCATGCTTATTGCTCAATCAAGGATATCATACAAATCACTCACATTCATCAAACATGTGCCCACACAATAAGAGAGTTACCCATAATCACTCATAATAAGGCAATTTATAACAGAATGGGTACAAGAATCAAATTTCGCTCACTCTCAAAAAGAATTCATAAGCTACACACAATGAACCATAGGCTTTTCCTTTATGCAATGCTCCACTAATAGTTGAATGTAAATCTTAGGATCAATTAGGACTTTTTCGGATTGTAATGTAGGCTAAGGGACGGGTAGAAACTATTTTGACCAAGAATAGTAACTAACCTCTCTAGGCGCTTTAATGCACTATATTATACATTTAAAATCAATCTCTAACAACCAAAGTACACTTTTTCATCACCCATGCCTTTTGTTTTTGCCCCATCTCTTTTAAGTATTTTCACAAATGCTTGGTGGACACATAGTTTACTACCACAGGAATCAAGATTTATTTTTCTTTTTTCACAATCATGAAAATATTTCTAACATGAATTATATCACATCCACCACACATCAATTATCAACACCAATAACAATTACCTTGGGGCATAAATTTCACCTTTTTCTTCTTCAATTTCTCCAATTTCTTACTAATTTAATTTATTTTTTATTAAAGCACTTAGAAACTTTTTGGATCTAATTATGGTCTATCAAAGAAGGAAATTAAGCTACATATGAGGCTACTAAATAAAAAGCTAAAGGTTCAATGGGGTTTAACTAGGATAATGCACAAAGGGTAAGGTAAATAGAAGGTATAAACTAAGGCTATCAAAGAAATGCCTATATCATATACTAAACCCATACTCTTTATTTCACTTTACACATACACCGGGCAAGTTCTAGATATCACATGCAACAAGGAATATACAAAAAACCTTACATGCATATGGCACATGCTCAACTCAGTAGGATCATCATAGACTCCCAACCAAACAATATCATGAATTCAAAATTAAGCCAACATGAAAAAAATCATAAACTTGAGCCTAGGAGTCTCAAAAATAACAATTCACTCATCAATCAACATGCTTTTACAAACAAGCCCACTTGCATCATGGAATAAAAAATAACACCAACTAGAATGTTTTACTTATTCCTAACCTAAGAATTTTTAAATTGAGCCAAAATTTGAGAAATTTTCCACCCCACACTTAAAAATCTACTTTGTCCCCAAACTAAATTTAAAAGTAAAAAGATAGAAATACTTCTTGAGGCCTCTAGGCCTCGCTAGTAACATCTTCAAATAAATGAGATCCATGGAACCCCACACTCAATCTTTGCCATGCTTAAAGCTCAAGATATGGTACTCAGACTTTCCATTAACCTGTGACTCAACCAAAAATAAAAACTACGCGAAGTAAAAAAAAACTAAAAACTAAAAGGAAAGCATACCTTAGCTTGTGTTTTCTTCGAAGAAGCGCCTAATTTAGTATCGCGGCACGAACTAATCATATTTTTTCTCCACCTTGAGGATATGAATTTTACCCCCAACATTGCATCCATCTTCTTACCTCGATCTTATGGAGGTGGTACAGAGATTAATGAATCGAGTAATGAATGATGTATGATAAACCACTCGATCTTAAGGTGACTTATATCTTTATGTTGCTTATCCGGTGTAAATTCAAGAATATAGGATTCTTGTTCCTCATCTTCACACTCTTCCACTATTTTAAATGATTCCACAGATAAGACATCATCTAAACATAATGTAGAAAAATACTTTGAGTGAGGCCCAACCAATCCTACAACAAAATTTACACTATTCACTACACACTCACTTTTATTCACCTTCTTAATTTCAGTCTCAAGATAAAAATAGACAATCGAGTGGCTTCGATTCTTGTGTTTGCTCCACACATTGACTAATATCCTCCCAATATATTTCTTTGCTTAGCCACTGTAGACATAGTGGCAGTGGATCCATCATAATTTTCATAATATCAGTTTTTGAGTACTCAGACTTCCTCGAATTATCTGCATCATATTGTGAAGGTCCCGTCCATACACTTCCATCAAAATCTGGACAATAAACCACTTGATGTGGTCCCCTACAGAAATAACAAGAATCATCATCACTTGAAAACCATCTATCCCAGGCTGACATATCAAGAAGTGTGATAAAAAAAGAAATAAAAACAAGCTAAACAAAAACTATTTACAACTCAATATAGAAAAATTAAAAATAAGATAGTTGTCTAGTTACAAGTCCCCGGCAACAGTGCCAAAAACTTGACAGCGCCCAAGTGCACACGCAAGTGTACGTGATCTTATCAAGTAGTAAAGTGGCTTCAAGGAAGCCCAAGTATCGATCTCTCAGGGACTTGTGCTCGCCGCCTATCTAATTTTAGTCTAACTAATTGAGAAAAAATAAACAAAAAGAGAGTTTGTAATTTCATAAATTAAAAATAAAATAAATTATGAATAAAAATAAATTCTTGGAAAAATCAATGGAGAAAAGACCAAGGTTAAAGTAGTTCGAACAATCATACTATGTTATTGAATTTCATTCGTTAACTTGCTTATCTCGGTTGTTGATTAGTAGGGTTAATTGCATGATCATGATTTTCCAACCTATAATCATTTACCTAATATGGATATTGCAACTACATAATTGAGCGGGTATGTAATAATCCAATTAAGTTCTTTAAAGCTATCATCCTACATATGAATTGAGTAAGCCATCTAACTACATCCCTGTCCTAGATGCTAAGTTTAATTCTTTATTTTATAAAAGAATAAGAACCCAAACTTTATTTATTCCAATGTTCTATCTCTCTATTCCCTCTCCCGAGATCAAAAGGTTGACAATATATGTATTCTAAGGGTTGCGAATCCTTAAAATAATTAAAATAAGAATAAACAAACAATCAAATATAATAAGAAAAAATTAATCGAAATTAATCCAAAACAATAGTAATCATGTTCTTGGCTTTAACCCTAGAAAGAGGGTTTAACCTTGAATAGAAATATTCATCATCCAATCCGTTAGAATGATGATACAAACCATAAAAAAAACTAAATTAAAGAATGTTAAAACCTAAAAAGAAGTTGTGGTAGCCTACAATGATGTTTCATGTTGATCTAGGGTTTCCAAAAGGTCCCAAGATGTTTAAAACATTTTTAGGATGTTATATTTATAGTAGAAAAGTTATAAACCAAGTTAGATTAGGTTTACACACTGTTTTCCTTCAGCTGGGAAAAATTTTCCTGATTTTGGGTATTGGCGCTACGCAGAGACATGCAAATTCACAATTGTCAAAAAATCTGTCAAATTCCAGCAGTTGTTCGCTATTTCGGCGCGTCATGTGGCCACCTTAAACTCCAATATAAGCTACACGCGCTAGATGGTCAAAAACTTGGGCCTCTTCTGAATCTTGTATGGTTTTTAACTCATCCATTGGATACCTGTATAGTTTATATGCGCCCCATACGTTTTAGGGGTCCAAATTGCGTCTAGCTTGCGTCTTGTGCTTCTGTGGTCATTTATGAGCCTTTTTGAGTTGTTTCCACTTGATTTGAAGCTTGTATATCCTTCATATATCATCATAATCCATTAAAAAATCATCCTAAATCATTAAACACATAAATTAAGAGCTCAAAACAACACAACATCCTCACCGATGAACTAGAAACACGAGCTAAGCATAGGCTAAATTCACATTGAGCTTTAACTCATTGTTTTCACTCTTTTCTTGATCCATTGACCCTTGAACATTATAAATAAGTTGTTTTACATATAAATACATAATAAAAACCTTAGTAAATCTTTAAAACATATTAGAACCCAACACAAGAGACTAGAAAAACACCTAGCTCAAGCTAGTTACACTAGTTTTCTCGGTTGAACTCTAAATGTTCAAATTGAATTAAAACTCATGTGAAACCACCATTAAACATTATAAATACATACTTGGATACATAAATGCTCATTTATATCATTATCAGCACATATAGAATAAGAATCATCCTCAAAACAAGGCTAAATAAACTATAATAGTAGCGCTAAAATGCATAAATTCACCCAAGATCACACACTAAAAGTGAATCATTATACGTAGATAAATGAGGGAAGAGATAGGAGAAGATCAACTATCTTAGAAACAGAGAAGAAGAGAGAAGAAAGAAGAGTAACTCATTGAGTTGTATTGATATATTCAAAAATCATGTTATTCCTAGTAGTACATAGTCGACTATATATAGAGTAGATGATGGCTTAACAGTGTGGTGTCAACTAACTAACCGACTTCAATAATGCAACTAACTTCTTAACACTTTAACTAACTTTCCCTCCTTTTTTCTTTCTTTACTTCCATTCCTCAACACCCCTCCTCAAACTTGGCACAGCAAAAAGATTGACAAGGCCAAGTTTGGACTTTAAGTATTCATGTTGAAACTTGGTTAAGACTTTAGTGAAAACATCTGCAGGTTGGTCATGAGTGAACATATATTCAGTCTTGATCAGCTTGTATTGGATCTTTTCCCTCACAAAGTAGCAATCTATTTCTCTATATTTAGTCCTTTCATGGTAGACAGAATTTGCAGCTATTTGTAAGGTTATTTTGATGTCACTAAAAATGGTCATAGGTATTTGTAGTTGAACACCTATATCCTTTATCAAACCAACTAGCTATGTATGTTCTGAAACTGTTGAAGCAAGGTTTCTATACTCTGATTTAGCTGAACTCCTAGAAACAGTTAATTATTTCTTTGACTTTAAAGAAATTAGAGATTCACCTAGTTTAATAGTAAATCCTATAATATACTTCCTAGAGAAATCATATACAACCTAATCTGCATCACAATAAGCTGTAAGAACATTTTCTTTTGAGCTAGACATGAGAAGACCTTTTCCTGGTTTTCTTTTTATATATTTGATGATTATAAATGTTGCATTCATGTGAGACTATTTTGGACACTAAAAGAACTGACTCAAGGTCTACACACTGTATGTTATGTTTGGGCTTGTTACTGTAAGGTATAACAATTTCCCTATTATTCTTTGGTATATCCCTTGATCAACTAGTACTTTATATTTTGACCTTGAATCATTTGAAGTATGTTGATCATATTCTGTAGTTGTCAATTTATCTGTAGTATCAAGTGGAGTAGGTTCTGGTTTAACAATATAGAGATTTGTTTCTGAGATTGATTCCAGTGCATACTTCCTTTGATGCATCAAAATTCCTTGTTTAGACCTAGCAAATTCAATTCCTAAGAAGTAATTTAGTTCTCCAAGATCCTTTATCTTAAAAGTTTTGTGAAGAGTTTCTTTGGTTTCACTTATCCGATCAAGTCTGCTACCAGTTACTAGTATGTCATCTACATAAACTTGTACAATAATTATTTCTTCACTTGTCTCTTTTTGTATAGAGAATGATCATACTAACTCTGTATGAAGTTACATTTAATCAAGGATTGATGTAGTTTTACATTTCATTATCTTGGTGCTAGCTTTAATTCATACGAGGATTTTGAAAGTCTGCACACCTGTCTCTCCCCCTGACTTTTAAAACTTTGTGAAAGTTCCATACATATATCATCTTCGAAATTACCTTGTAAAAAGGCATTGTATATATTCATTTGATGGATATGTTAATTTCTAGATGCTGTAATAGCCAAGACATTCTTAAGAGTAAACATTTTCACCACTGGACTAAAGGTTTCTTGATAGTCTATCCCTTTTTTTGACTAAACCCTTTTGCTATCAACCTTTCCTTGAATCTTTTTATTTCTCCTAAAAATTTATACTTGATTTTGTAAATTTATTTGCACCATATACGATGATTGCCTTCAGGAAGAGTAATCACCTGCCAAGTACTGTTGTTTTCAAGAGCATCTATCTCAGATTACATAAAATCTACCCATCTAGGATCTTTAACTGCTCTACATAAGTCGTTGGTTCAACAAGGTTAGAGAAGTTAGATAAGTCACATTGATACTTGTCAGATAGAATAGCATAAGAAATATAGTTTGAGAGAGGATATAAGATGTTGTCATTTTTAGTTAATGACACAAAGTCTTTCATCCATCCAGGTGGTTGTGTGCCCCTGGTGGATTTTCTTTGATCAGGGTGTGTTCTAGCTTGTGTAGTAGCTTGTTGAGGAAAATTTGTAGCTGCTTGTCTGGTTATTCTTCTTGTGTAGTATCTTGTTGCAGTAGGAATTGATGCAATAGGAACTACAGTTAAGTTGACTGGACTAGAGTAGCATTAGTTGTATTTTTTAGTTATTCCGCGTGTGATTGTGATTGAAAGTCATTCTTGGTAGTTGATTATGGTTGTGAGTTGTTATTAGCAGCTGCTTTTGAGTGTGAACCAGGCTTAACTCTTGTCATATCAGTAGCTAACTCATCACTACTCCCTACTGTCAAGTCACATGTAGGAAATAAAGATTATATGGTTTGATTCATAGTATCCATGAATGGAAATGTATCTTTTAAGAAAATGACATTTCTATTAACAATGAATATCTTGTCAGTAAGATCATAAAGGTTGTAGCCTTTCTTTATTTATAAATAGCCTATGTGAACAACTTTTCTTAATCTAGTCTTAAGTTTATCCAATTTATGTACTACCTTAGAAAAACACGAAAAACCTAAGACTTCAGATGATCTAGTGCAGGTTTCTTGTTGTATATTTTTTCATAAGCTGTGATATATCCTAATACAGAAAAAAGAAGCCTGTTTATTAGATATGTAGTAGCTTTCACACAATGTCCCCAAAACTTTAAAGGTAATTAGATTGGAACCAAATAGTTCTTGTTATTTCTAGCAAATGCATATGCTTTTTCTTAGCTACACCATTTTGCTAAAGTATATATGAGCAAGAAATTTGATGAGTTATGCCTAGATTTGCAATGAGTTCAGTACACATATGATTAACAAATTTAGTACCATTATCAGTTCTAATCACTTTTACACAAGTATCAAATTGATTTTTAATATAAGACAGAAAATGCTTATGAACAACAATGACATCAGTTTTCGTCTTGAGTAAGAAACACCCATGTAATTCTAGTAAAATCATTCACAATAGTTAAGAAGGACCTCTGTCCGTCTCAAGTAGGAACCATATAAGGACCCCAGAGATCCATAGGCACTAAATCAACAGCTTTAACACTAGATGTGCTGCTAGAAGGAAAGGCTAGCCTAGTTTATTTAGCAAATGGACAAACTTCACACTTATTTATATTGTCATCTACATGATTTTTTGAAATAGGAAACACGTGAGATAGTATCCTAAAAGAAACATGTCCAAGCCTCTTATGCCGAAGTCTTAGGTCATATTTATTTGTATTCTAGGTATTGAACACACAACCTGCTATTTTTCTATGTCCTGGAAGCCTTTGTCTCAATAAGAAGTATAGTCTATTTTTCTCTCTACCAATTTTCGTCACCTTCCCACTCTAAAGATCCTGAAACACACAAAAGTTAGGGAAGAATATAGCTAAACAGTTAAGTTGCTTAGTAGCCTTTGATACTGATAATAGATTGTATTTAAATTGAGGTAGATGAAAAACATTCTGGATAGTACTATTTTCAGAAATATTACTAACCTAGTGTGTGTCACTAGTGACATAACCATTGGGTAGTATTACTCCTCTTGGATTCAATCCTTGAAATATTGAATCTTTGTTTAGAAAATCAATATCTGTAGTAATATGGTTTATAGCACCTGTGTCAATAATCCGCTCAGGTGGATTGTTGCAGACTATCAAGGCACTACCAATACCTGACATATTTGTTGCACTAGTAGATGGCATAGATGATGTCATTTGATTGTGTTTCTCCAACATTTTGCATATCTGAGTATATTGCTCAGGTGTGAATCTTAGGGGCAAAGATACCAGTTCAACACTTTGATTTTGGTGATGCTGATCCCAATCCTCAGCCATAATATTGTGAGCACTAGAAACAATTTTCCTATGCTTGTACTTGTGATCATAACCAATCCTAGCTTTATTCTGAATCTTGTGCTCTCCATGCTTAGGATGTCCAGGAAGGTAACCAATAAGTTTGTAGCAATCTATCTTATAATGACCTTTTATTCTGCAATGATCTCACACAACACTAGTATTATAGGTTGACACATAGTTTTTCTTCCTCTTTTGATAGTTACCTTGATAACTACAACCTTGATAGCTAGTCTTAAAGTACATGGAAACTACATCATCTACATTAGGAGAAACACCAAGAAGACATGTGGCATACACAGACTGAGCCATAATTTTTTTATTCTCATCACTCATAATCATCGAGTAGGTCATGCTGACAGTTGGTAGTGGTGCCATCAATAAGATTTGACTTCTTACTTGGGAGTATATGTCATTTAAGCCTATTAGAAACTAATACAACTTTTGTCTTTTAAGATAAGCCAAGAAATCTCTTGATTTTTCGCAGTTACAAGCAGGAGATGAAACTAAAGATTCAAACTCATCCCATAAGTCTTTCAACTTAGTGAAATATACAGACACAGTTTGAACTCCCTAAGTCATGGTTGCAATTTCTTGATGCAAATTATAAGTTCTTGAACCCTCTATTTTATCAATCTTTCCCTAAGATCTATCCATACAGAATATGAAGTCAAGGCCAAGAAAATATTGTAGCATTGACTATTTCCCATTAGCTTCCCAAGTTAGTAGAGAAGTTTTCTTTCTTACAAGATCCATCAACTATACCAAATTTGTTATGCCCTAGTAGTGCAATTCGAACAGCCTTACTCCATATAACATAGTTCTCACACCCACTTAATGAAAAATACATAATAGAAGTATCTGATACATCTGCAGCACACAAGAACAGGTGATTGTAATCTAATGTAGGTTGCAGTAGTTGTGGGATTGATCCACTATTGTTGAAAACTAATCCAATTTTATGCACACTAGTAGTCATCTTCAATAGAGTGGAGTTCTTTTCAGAGCAACTCAATTAGTCAAGCATTTACTTTCTTTTATAGTAATTTTAAGAAACTACCAGAATTCAGAAATACTTGAATGTGCAGATGAAAATCAGAAAATTCAACTCAAAAATTGAAGGATCGACAAGAGCACTGATTCAAGACAGCAGGCTCTAATACCATAAAGAATAATGAAGTAACTCACACTAATAATGAATCATTGTAAGCAGAGAAATAAGGGAAAAGATAGTAGAAGATCAACTATCTTAGAAACAGAGAAGAAGAGAGAAGCAAGAAGAGTAAGTCTTTGAGCTGTATTGATGTATTCAAAAATCATGTTACTGTTAGTAGTACATAGTCGACTATATAAAGATTAGATGATAACTTAATAGTGTGGTGTCAACTAACTAACTGACTTCAACAATGTAACTAACTTCTTGACACTTTAACTAACTTTCCCTTCTTTTTTCGTTTCTTTACTTTCGTTCCTCAACACTAATACTTAACATCAATTACTATTGTTATTACGGTAAACTATTCATATCAACATTTTTTCTAAGAAATGTGCAAAATTTAAAGTGAATAAATAAAAGTGAACAAAGAAAATAACAAAATCTATATTATTCTATTTTTTTGCTTCTACAATAGTTAAACTCATAAAAATATCTTTCTCAATTTTTGGTTGGGTGTTAAGAGTGTGTCGAGTTATTCAGGAAATGTTTTTTATTTGTATTCATGCCTTTTGAAAAGTGGCACTAAATAATCATATAAGGTATGTGAATAGTATTTTGTAAATACTTTATAGTATAATAAGGAATAATTGTCATTACGGGGACCATGGAAGGGGTTTCACGCTTAATGATTTAACTAGCAAGCTGATCAATTAGTTATTAATTCATAGGATGATCATTTGTTTTACTTCTAACCAAAGCTCTTATATTGCTTTAAATAATCACCGCCTTTATCAGGTTCTTTACTAAATTACCCAAAAAATCTTTAGATCCTAATATCCCATTTCAAAACCACCAACATCAGTCCAAGTAACTTAAGCTTTTGAAGAAGAAAATAAAAGCTATTCCGTTTCATCATGACTTAATCATATTAATAGAAATTCATTTTTTTACGACGGACCCTGACTAATTTCTCTTCCTAAATCATAACTTAAAATGATTCAATTTACATTTTTGGAGCACTACATATATAAAGTGTTCACGAATATTTTTTCAAATTATGTGTGTGTTCGGTTTGACGAAGATACTACCTTAATTAAAAGTGTGTGAAAACATTTTATTCAAAGATATCTGAGAATGTATTCTTTATCACTTATTTTAACTAAAAATTAGATTATTATCCATTGTAATAAATTTCTGAGAATGTATTCTTTATCCTTCGACAATGTTCGTAATATTTTAAAATCTTAACTCTTTTTGTAGAATATCTCAATATTTTCAATTTTTTTTTTAAAATGACACAATTGATATACAGATTAGATTCTTAGAAAATACATTCTAATGTTTGGTCTATGCGTCTCTTTTATTGTAGAGTGACACATATTTAGCCAGAGCCTCAAAGGTTTATTTAGGTGTTAGCATTTTAACAATATGCCTTATTGATTTGATATCAATTTTCAATAATCTTTTAATTGAAGTTTGCTGATCAATCAGTGGAGATTCCTCTACTCCCAGTGATGCATCCTGCACTAGTATTTTTCCACATCCCAATTCCAGAAATTCGTCAAGGTCTTATTTTTAAGCTGAGCCCATACAATAACATGTTATATCTCATGCCTTTCAATTATTTTCTTCCTTTTTCCTAAGAAAAGTCATTTTTTCATTACTTAATTGACTTTAAGTATGGATATTTTGTCTGTTTCTTATATTATTTTGCATTTCACGTGTTTAAGGTAGGAGGATAAAGTATAGTCTATTTTTAACCTGATTTTTGTCATCCATTTATCAACTTTTGAGGAATTCTTTTGAAAAAACTAAGTAAAATGTTGGAATTTTATTTTAGTTGTCTCGATCTAAGTTTTAAGCAGAATATGAAGCCTAAAGTCAAACTATATATGTTCTTAAAAGTAGATTAAAAAATCTCATGTAAATTATTATTTTTTGGATTTAGTAAAATCTGTATTTTACAACAAGAATTTCAAGCACATAATCAAACTAAAGTATGAACAATCAAATGTTGTAATTCTGTATTCACAACTTTAAAATTTACCAATAAGTTCAACCCAACTTATTAACAACCAATAATGAAATTCAAACTATTGTCTAAAAAATAGCAAAATCAAACATTTAGAAGGAGATGAAGATTGAAACATTCAAGTCCACTGAATTTACAGTGAGTACTTAAGGAAATTATTTTCCTCAAGTATCCAAAGTTATGGAATACATCCTGCCAGGATAATACTAATCACTTCGTCATAATAGCAATACCTCAAACTATGTCGAATTACGAATGAACTCAGTGATTTACAAATCACATTTGAGTTTTTAGAAAGAAGTAGATATTTTTTACTTCAAAGTTTTCGTATACCTGAGAGAAAAATCAAGTATTTATTACCAAAAGGTGGTGCTTTAAAATTAAAGCATTGGTTCTATAAAAAATTACACTATTTTGAATCATCGGGCATACCTGCGTCCGTAGATGGGTCACCTGCGACCGCAGGTCAACTTTTTTTTTTAAAAAAATAAAGTTGACTTTGACCTGCGCAGGCATTTGCCCCTGTAGATCGCCACTGCCTCTGCAGATCCATATTTTATTTTTAAACAGTGCCTCGAAGGATTGCGTCCCTTTGAGGTGCGTTGTGACATGCGTCCACACATGCTTGTGTGCATCAGCAAATAAAGAATAATTTTGCATCGAATTTTTAGGATTAAACAATCATTCTCTCGATCGATTATTTGACAAGCACAAGACTTGCTTTCTTCTTACCTCACTAACAACAAAGAGGAGTGCTTCCATACATAAGCACAAAAATACTTATTTCTCTCATCAATGTGGGATAAACACTCTTTTATAAAGTTAAACAACAATTCACTCTTTTTTTCCTCTATTCATTTGTCCCTCTATTTTTCTTTCACATTTCACTTAGAACTCTATTTTTCTTTCACATTTCACTTAGAACCCAACAATTTTTCATATGAATGGGAAATGGCCATTTCATCAAAAAATATTTATGGACAAGTGTGTGATCTATAAGCAAAGACTAATTGTGTTTGGATATGTAGGTCTTTCTTTAAACTTTCTGCTGTGAACTTTTATTGGATGTACTCGGTCAATCGATAAATGTAATATCTTTGATTCGTCAAACTTTTGTGTACACCAAGACAAAACAAGTCACACAAACAACCTTTTACCATTTATGATTCTCATGGTTTTGTTGGTTTTAGCCATGAACACTACTTGATTTCACGAGAGCTTAGAGAACAGACCTTTATTATTATTTCTTTTTAAGCAGTTTTTACTTCACCCTCACATAGGTGATTCTTAAATATTTAATCCTATAGATCAAACTATTTTTTCATACCTATCAAACTTAGAAACCAATAAAAAACTTCAATCTATAAACCTTATCCT
Source organism: Capsicum annuum (assembly GCF_002878395.1). NCBI lineage: Eukaryota > Viridiplantae > Streptophyta > Magnoliopsida > Solanales > Solanaceae > Capsicum > Capsicum annuum. Next base: position 68,758,862 of record NC_061117.1, read on the forward strand.
TGTTTTCAGAATATTGTCTTCATCATAGGAATGGATTGAGTTAATTAACAATGTTGAATCGTTAGTCACAACTTTGTTTGATCTCCTTGAATCTAGCTCTTGAAATCTCCAGTCTATTAGGTAGAGTTACCACTATGATGATTTGTACTAGACCGTAAATTTATTTTCTTCGATGATCTCTTAACTCCCTCTCTATTTAAGCTTTTTGTAAGTGGACCCGACACATTTTTCTTTGATTCCACAGAGTCAATCATGATAATTTCACTAGAAAGTAGTTTTTCTAGGTAATATCTCTGTATTATATGAAGAGATTTATCATAATACATCATGCTCCCAGCCTATCTATCACAACTTGGTTATCAGAGTGTATGCATACTGGTGCCACAGGTTTGAGCCAATAAGAAATATCTTTCAAGAAATTTTTGAGCCATTCAGTTTTTTCACCAGCTTTATCAAATGCAATAAATTCAAATTTCACTATAGAGCAGGCAATACATGTCTGTTTGGATGATTTCCAAGAGACTGTTCCTCCACCAAGAATAAATACACTCATGTATTTTATTTTATTTGATCTGGTGATTCAATTTACATCACTATATTCTTCAATTATCGCTAGATATTTATTAAATTGCAAATCATAGTCTTGAATATGTTTTAGATATCTCGGAACCTTTTTTATTACCATCCAATGAGTTTGATTGGGATTACTCATATACCAACTCAATTTACTAATATCACAAGCTATATCTAGTCACGTACAATTCATGACATACATTAAAATTCCCAACAATCTTGTGTACTCCAACTGTGAGTCGGTTTCACCTTCATCCTTTTGAAGTGAAAAACTCATATCCAATAGTATCTTGACAATATTGAAATCCTAATACCTGAACTTGTCAAGTACCTTTTCAATGTAATAGGACTATGATAGCTATGTCTTGTGGTGTTCTATGAGTTCTTATCTCTAAGTCATATCAGCAACTCTAAGATCTTTCATATCAAATTTGCTTTCTAGCATTCTCATCGCATTTATATTAGAATATCTCTACCGATGATTTACATGACATCCACATACAAACAAACAATGATTTCATGATTTGGAGTGCCTTTAATGCAAACACATTTATCACATAAATTTATATTTAATCTATTTGTCAATATGATTTGATCAAAATTTGCATGCCACTGTTTGGGTGTTTACTTTAGTTCATAAAGTGACTTTACAAGCTTGCACACTTTTTTTCTTTATTAGGAGCCACAAAACCTTCAGATTATTCTATGTAAGTTTCTTCCTTCAAATCTCTATTGAAAAAAAACTATTTTCACACCCATTTGATGGATTTCAAGATTTTATACAAAGCTAATAGAATGTTATTCTTATTATTGGCGAATATGTGTCAAAATAATCAAGGTCTTCTTTTTATCTAAAGTCTTTCACGATAAGTCTTGCCTTGTATTGGTCAATAGTACCATCAACTTTCATTTTCCTTTTGAAGATTCATTTAGAACATAAAGATTCATTTTCTGGAGGAAGATCAACCAACTCTCAAGTATGGTTGTTCAAGACTGAATTAATATTACTATCAACTGCCTCTTTTTGAAAGGATGAGTCGCAGACGATATCGCTTCTTTAAATATTTGGGACTCATTTTTAAGAAGAAATATTATGAAATTGATCCAAAGAAAGTTGACGTTCTTTGTCATTTACTATGCATTAAATTCTTTTTATTAAGTATATTCTCCTTTGGTTCGTCCCTTGGTAATTTAGACCTTTCAATAGACAGCTCATGTCTAGTTTTATATGGATAAATATGTTTAAAAACTCAATATTATCTGATTCAATTACCGTATTATCATGAATATCTGAATGTTCAGATCTATGAACCAACAATTGACATGATTTACTATTTATAACTAAAACACCCTAGGTTGTTGGCCCTTGGAAATGTCCTAAGTTTTGGACTCACTGTCTTAGTAATGACTCACCATATGAGTCGTATGGTGTGGGTATAAGTCAGGTGACCGTAGTCGCAAGGAGTCCAGTGGATGGTCGTTGGGTTTCTGTTATGGTTACAGTTTGGTGGTATGGGTCGTTAGGGGTGGTGATGGTTTGTTTAGTTGGTCCCATAATTAAATCAGTAACTTAATCACTTAACTTGGCTCTGAATACGAGTGGCTCACTAAGATCCATGAGGATAGGGTATGAGTATTATAGTTGAATCATATGTTGTCCAGTGTCAATCCCTTTGGATTTTGTCTTTTGTACGACTAGGCCATATGAGTCGTATGGTTTGGTAATGAGTGGGGTTAGGGAATTGTACGGTGGACAGTGTATGAGCGTCCAACTCACTGTCTTAGTGATGACTCAATGGTACGAGTCGTATATTGTGGTCACAAGTCACAGGATCGACTCGAAACCGCCTGCGGTATTTTTACAATTTTAAGTTGGAGGCATCCCGGACATTTTTCTTGTTAACTCCCTTTGACACCACAACATAAAACACCATTTTGGAATTCATTAACCTATTATTCCAAATCAAACACTCGTAAAATCTCTCTCAAACTCTCTTTCAAGAAAAATATTAGGGTTTCATCAAGATAATTAATTAAGGCTTTCAAGGGTGGTTTCTCTTCATCTTTTGGTGTCTAAGGCAAGTTACTCCTCCCTCATTGTTATTTTACAAAGAGCATATGTTTTAATGCATGATTTTCATGATATTTTTATGGTTTGAAAAAATGGTTGGGGGTTTTGGATGATCATAGTTGAATAATGGTTCTCATGGTTTAATTATATTTTCTTTCATGCTTTTAGTATGATTTTGACATTGTAGGATGCATGTTAATGGTAAATAGATTTTGGGGTATTATGAATTCCCAAAATTACTTGGATATGGTTTTGAAACTTATGTGTCCTCAACTTGTTTGTGAAAATGCCAATGAGAAGGATTTTGTCACATTGCTTGACTACTCTTGATATCTTTGCATTGCATAAATGGTAATGGAACCTGAATTGGTCTGGTTGATTTTAAATTGTTTGGACTGGCCTTGGTAGCCATTGTTTTAGTTTAATTGGAAACTTTGGAGTCAACTTAGTTTAATGGTTTTGGTATGGCATAAAAGGATAGCATCATAAGCTCTAATTTTGGTATGACGATACCAACGGTTAATGCCTAAACAAAAGGCTCCTTGGTAAATTATTGAACTGTGTAATGGGTTTTAATATGGGCTTAAAGAGGGTTATATTAGCAAAGCCATGAAAGGTAGAGGTCCCACGGGGACTAATACTGGAAACTCATGTTTGCCGATGTGAGGTTAGGTCATGGTAACCGTGTGGATGATGTTACATTTTATATTTTTGGAGATATACTATTCATCTCAGGTTTTTTCTCTTATTTGTGAATCTAACATACACCGGGGCCCTTTAAGTAGGGGGAGTTGAACCCATATAGCCCATGGGTGGATATTTAAGACGGCAGGGCAACACAACCTAGGTTAAGGTTTTAAATACATGCTAAACCTGGTTTCCTATCCCGATATAATATATATATGTATATGTGTGATTTCATATGGTTATTTGATTTGTTTTGAGTAATAGCATTATTTTATGTTTATCCCTGAGTACATGCTAATGTTTATTTCGCTAACTATCTTCGGGTGCTGTATCCCCACGCGATGGTGGAATTGGCCATACTACCATTCCTCCTGCTCAGTGACTTGGATTCGAGGATATCTCTGAGTCATATTGAAGTGGTGAGCTTCTATTCTCCGGAAGACTCCATTTCATGTTGTGGACTTTTTTCATTATATTTTGTTTTTGTATTTTTGTTTTGGCTATGATCTGGGACATGACCCGACCAGATGTTACTTTATTCTGTTAGAGACTTTGTCGGACCACTGTTGGCATAGATGGTGTTGGTATTTGTGTCAGCCTTGGTATTGGTATTGGAATTGGGGTTGGCATTGGTTGGATATTTGATTGAGGTTATTGGATTATGATTATAGACTTGATTTAATGTTTTTGAATTATTATTATTTTATTTTGTTATATGTTTAGAATTCATCCGACATAGGGTGCAGGGCAGTTACGGTCAGGTATTGGGGGTAATCTCTGGTCTTGGTTGGACTTGAGATGCCCGACATGACTAGGCCCTAGTGTAGGCCATGTTAGTTTGGTATCAGAGCCCTAGGTTCATGGTCAATTAGGAGTCCATACAGTCGTGTCGAGTAGCCTCTTTTAAGGATATGTAGCGCACCATACTCATAAGGGAGAGACTACGAGGTATTTAGGAATGTTTCTCTTTCTTGTGTTTTGTTTTCAAGCTATAGAGTCTAAGGTCCTGAATTTCCTCTAATTTTATTTCTTTGACTTTCAAATTATGCCTCCTCGACTAGCTGAAGCTTTTGGAAACTCCTTTATCCCACTTGGGGACAACGCTAATGGGACACACTCTTCTTATAAGGTCCAGACTCGGTCTAGGGGTCCAGTTCCTGATTTGTCCTTCTGTAGTTCTACTGGTCCCTTCCATCCTTCCTCAGGTAGATGTGACGAATGCTAAGTTTCATCAGTCTATCCATATGTTGGCATAGTTTGTAGCTTTTCAAGCTAAGCTGGTGCTTCTATTACTCTATCTTTTAAGGCTACAAGGGTTGCCAGTTTATGTGGTTGAACACTCCTGTGTTTACTAGTTTTAACATTGAGGAGGATCCTCAAGGTTTTATTGATAAGATAAAAAAAATCTTCCGCATTGTGCATGCTACTAACGTGAAGAGTGTGGATTTTGCTACCTACCAACTGAAAGATGTAGCATACCAATGGTATGAGGAATGAGAGAAGTCAAGGGGTGACGATGCTGAGTCAATCCTGTAGGATGATTTCTCTAGTACTTTTCTGGACCGCTTCTTTCCTCAGGAGTTGAGAGAGGCAAATACAGAAGTGTTTGTTAACCTAAAGCAGGGCAAGATGTTAGTCAAGGAGTATGCCTTAAAGTTTTACCAATTGTCTCGATATGCTCTAGAATTGGTTTCTAACATGAGGGCTAGAATAAGGAAGTTCACTTTCGAGTTATTTTGAGACTTGATTTTGGAGAGTAAGGTTACCTTGTTGAATAAGAATATAGACATCTCCAAGTTGGTTGTGTACATGCAGAGGGTCGAGGAAGAGAAGAATAAGCAAACTAAAATTAAAGAGAGGCAGAATAAGAAGTTTAGATTTTTTGATCAGGGCGGTAGTTAACAATAAGGTGATAGGGATGGTGGAAAGTGGTCGAAGAAGAAGTGGGGTAATTTGTGGTCTTACTCATCGGCTAGTGATCCCTACCCAAAGCCATTCAGTGATAAATATTCTAAGAGTGGAGACAATTATAGAGCACGGGGTATCCAATCTTAGGCTAGTGGGGCCTAATCAGCTCCATCCTATACTTTCTAAAGATTTTATGGTTAATTATATCGGGGTTACTGTGATAAATAAAATGATAAGTGTTTCAACTGTGATTACCTAGGGAGGATGATTAAAAACTGTTCTGTTAGTAAGGTTGTTTCTGGGGAAAACAAGGTTCCTATTACCTCTTCTTCAACTCTGACATCAAAGGGTGCACCATCTAGCTCCGACACTGGTCGGAACCAACTCTATGCTCTCACTACCCGCTAGGAGTCTGAGGCATCACTTGATGTTGTGACTGGTATGTTAAAATTCTTCTCCCGTGATGTGTACTATTTACTTAATTCGGGGTCCACTCTTTCTGATGTGACCCCCTTTGTAGTTATGCATTTTGGTTTCATCCAAGTGCATGTCGGACACTTTTTTTATTTTTACCTCGGTGGGTAATCTGTGGTTGCTAGAAAAGTCTATAGGGGTTATTTGGTGTCTGTGGGTATTCAGGAGACTCTAGTGGGTCTGTTTGAACTAGACATGGTTGATTTTGATATCGTATTGGGGATGGATTGGTTGTACTCATGCTATTCTTCTTTAGATTGTCGAACCCATTGGGTTATCTCTAAATTCCCTAATGAGCTGATTATTGAGTGGGATGGTGGTTCCCTATTTCCTAAGGAGAACTTCATATCGTATCTTATATCTCGGAGATTAATCTCAAAGGGGTATCTCTATCATCTGGTCTGGGTTAAAAATTCTAATTTAGAGGGTCCTTTTCTGCATTCCATCCCAATGGTGAATGAATTTCCTGAGGTCTTCCCTGACGATTTTTGTGGTGTTCCTCCCGATAGGGATATTGATTTTGGAATTGATCTTGTTTTGGACACTCATCCTCTTTTCATTCCCCCTTATAGAATGGCTCCAACAGAGTTGAAGGAGCTTAAAGAGCAATTAAAGGATCTTTTAGATAAGGGTTTCATCAGTCCTAGTGTATCTTTGTGGGTTGCACCGATGTTATTCATGTATAAGAAGGATGGTTCATTTAGGATGTGTATTGATTACTGACAACTGAATAAGATGACGGTAAAGAATAAGTACCCTCTTCCAAGGATGATTTATTTGACCAGCTTCAGAGTGCTATGTTTTTCTCCAAGATTGATCGTCGGTATGGGTATCATCAACTAAAGATTAGGGAAGTCGATATCCTTAAGACTAATTTTCATACTCGGTATGGGAATTTTGAGTTCCTAGTTATGACTTTAGGGTTGACCAATACCCCGACAGTATTCATGGATTTGATGAATAGAGTCTTCCAGCAGTTTCTGGATTTTTTCGTCATTGTGTTCATAGATGATATTTTGTGTACTCTAAGAGTGAGGTGGATCATGTCGATCACCTCCGCATTGAATTGCAGACCCTGAAGGAGCAACAGTTGTATACCAAATTTTCAAAATGTGAATTCTGGTTGAACGCTGTCTCTTTTTGGGGTCATGTTATTTCTAGTAAAGGAATCATCTAGGGATCATAGTGGATCTATAAAAAGTTATAGTAGTTAAGAGGTGGCCTAGACCCACGACTCTAACCTAAGTTGACTCAGAAGAAGGTGAAGTTATTGTAGTTTGATGCTTGTGAAGGTAGTTTTGAGAAGCTGAAGGATAAGCTAACTTCGGCTTCGATCTTGACTTTGCCTGAAGGCACTGATGGATTCGTGGTCTATTATGATGCATCCCGAGTGGGGCTTCGGTGCATATTGATATAGCATAGCAAGGTGATAGCATATGCCTCTAGACAGTTGAAGGTGCATGAGAAGAATTATCAGACTCATGACTCACTACAAGAAAAATGCTTATTACCTGGGGATTTTCATGGGGATAATATGGTTAAATCCCCAATTATTTGATTACCTGCGGATTTTCTTACCAATTAGATTCAAAGAAAATACCTTCGTAGGTAATTATTACCTAGGGATTTATAAAATTCCTACGTAATTTAGCTGTAAAATTAAATTTGCAGGTACGTTATTTGCGGATTTATTTGCGGTTAACTATCAAAATTTTGCATGAATTTTTTGGTAAAATTTCATAAAAAGGATTTTACCTGCAGATTTTTATGAAAAAATTCATAAATTATTCCCCGAGAAGATTCTCAATTAAATTCCTAGGTAATTTAGCTGCAGAAATAAATCCGCAAGTACTTTATTTGCGGATTTATTTATGTTTAACTATCAAAATTTTGTGTGAATTATTTGATAAAATTTCATAAAAATGGGATTTTACCTACGGATTTCCATGAAAAAATTCACAAATTATTCTCCACGAACTATTTCGCAAGAAAATTCGTATAAAATGCCCCAAGTAAATCCGCAAGAACAATTTTTTTCAAGAAAATTTTCATGAATATTTAGCATGTACATCCCCATGAAAATTTTCAAATAATAATTCACGCGTAAATTACTAAAAACATTTCACAATTAATCAAAAATATATTCAAAACTTCAATAATTCTCAAAAACATCATTCAATACAAGTCTAATGTAAATCATTACAGCTAACAAAAAAACATAATTCAAAACATCCACATTAATAATGTATGATTCTTAAATGGTCCAAAACAAAATATTTCAAACTTGAATCTTCAATAAAACTACCAACCATCAAGGTCAGAATTACTTTCATCCACGTTATCAAGATTAGAATCACTTTCATCATCTTGGTTGTCTTCCTGGGATGGGCGTCCATCATTTGACAAATCCTTTAACTTCCAACAGTCGACCAAGACCTCTCCACCACAAGAGACCACTTGTACTAAATTGCTTGATGCTACCACAAAATACACAGAAGACAAATGACAAGATTAGAGTTGAAATAGGAAAAATCCAGTACAAGAAGAGTATTGACAACAATGTAGTAAAACAACAAAAAGATCTATTTCAATAAAAATCTTGTTATTCTCTTACATTAATTGAACATGAAATAGAAGAGTGAGGTTGATATTATAATTTTATGTTACTATACTTCACCATTTTCAAGTAACTAATTCACATTTCAAGTAACTACACTTGACCATTTTCAAGTCACTACTACACACTTCAAGTCACTACACAACCATTTTCAAATAACTAATTTAAATTTCAATCATCAGAGGTAGAGGTATGGACTGCGTACATCTTACCCCCCCAGACCCCACTAGGTGGGAATACACTGGGTTTGTTGTTGTTGTTGTTGTTGTAATTTAAATTTCAAGTCACTACACTTAAAATATTTTCAAATCACTAGTACACATTTCAAATCACTACAGTTAACTATTTTCAATTAACTAATTCACATTTCATGTCACTAGACTTAATCATTTTCAAGTAACTATACTTTATTATTTTCAAGTTATTAGTACACATTTCAAGTGACTACACTTAATCATTTTCAAGTCACAAATTCACAATTTCAAGTAACTACACTTAACCATTTTCAACTCGCAAGTTCGCAATTTCAAATAACTACATTTAATCATTTTCAAGTCACTACACTTAATAATTTTCAAACAGCTAATTAATTGTCATTTCAAGTCATTATACTTGACAATTTTCAAGTAACTACACTTAACCATTTTCAACTCACTAGTACACATTTCAAGTCACTACCCTTAACCATTTTCAAATAACTAATTCACATTGCAAAGCAGTACACTTAATCATTTTCAAGTCACTAGTACACATTTCAAATCACTACACCTAACCATTTTCAAATAATTAATTCACATTTCAAGTCACTATACTTAACCATTTTCAAGTAACTACTTCACATTTTAAATAACTATACTTAACCATTTTCAAGTCACTACACTTAATCATTCATTTCAGGTCTCTATACTTAACCACTTTCAAGTAACTACAATTAACCATTTTCAAGTCACTAGTACACATTTCAAGTCACTATACTTAACCATTTTCAAGTAACTATACTTAACTATTTTCAAGTCACTATTACACATTTCAAGTCACTGCACTTAATCATTTTAAAGTCACTAGTATACATTTCAAGTCACTACACTTAATTATTTTCAAGTCACTAGTACACATTTCAAGACACTACACATTTCAAGTAACTAGACTTTATTATTTTCAAGTTATTAGTACACGTTTCAATTGACTACACTTAACCATTTTCAAGTCACAAGTTCACAATTTCAAATAACTATACTTCATCATTTTCAAGCCACAAGTTCACAATTTCAAGTAACTACACTTAATTATTTTCAAGTCACTACACATTTCGAGTATTTGTTGCTCTACGCAATTTTGAACAGATATGTAGAGAATATTGTGTTTAGTTTATGATAAGATGCCATGCTATTACTTTAGTCTTTTAGTAACGTTCTATGTTAACAACGGTGTTTAGTTTATGTTAAGCAATTCTGACCGATGGAGTACGTTTTTACCAGGAATGCATTAACGAACATGGAAACTCAGGGAAAAGCACTGGATCCAGAATTGAACAACAATTAATAAGGTCATATCTAAATACTTATCCCCTTGATTCTCATTTAGGCCTTTTGAGGGATGAGCTGCAATTAATCTAACAGAAGCCAATAGACCACACAATTTTATACCTCTTTTCTTGCTGCCTTGCCAAAATTCAGATTTTGTTACTTTCTCCTAATGTTCTAAATTGCAAATAATGTACATTTAATTGGGGAGTCGTAATATATATTGCTCAAACTCTTCAAGAATGACGTCAGGTGCGTGTTGGACATTCCAAAAGTTAACATATTTTAGGAGGATTCAACATAGGGGAGTAACATTTTTAGAGTGTTCAAGCAACCTAGGAGGATTCAACATAGGGGAGTAACATTTTTAGAGTGTTCAAGCAACCTAGGCTGTAACTGGTTACCTATTAAAGATAATAAAACTTTGATGCATACATCCAAATGCTTTATCACAGGGCTGTTCTACTTTGTCCTTTTACTTAAATAAGACATTGGGTTTTTGGTATGTGATGTGTTCTGTAAAAGGAAGGGGGTGTCAACTAATTAACATTATGCATGCTGATGATTTGCAATTACTAATACCTTTACCAATAAATTCTTTTTTCTACTCTCTAATATGATAATAATTGTTACCAATTAATTTTAATGAATATAACATCTTACTCATTTCCTTTATGAAGTTTGCTTGCTTGTGTCGTACTGGGTGGATTATAACACAACAAACAAACAAGGAGATGCAAAAGAGGAGGTTTTGACAACTGTGTAGTTTCGACAACAGCACTGGGACAACCTGTTTCATATGTGGGAGTTTAAGCCATATTTTTTCTACATATAAATTTCAGTGTGCTACAAGGAAGAAATAGGAAATTTGAGTAGTATGGTAAGAGTCATAATGTCCTTTTAACTATAAGGCATTTACCTCATGATTGATGGACTCTTTGTACACAAAGTTTAGGATAAGTAGGATAAAATTCTAAAGAGCCTAAAGGATTTTCTCAAACTGTCAGGTAGGTGAAGCACCTAAGAAATCCATAAGTCATGGTAACGTAACACCCATTTAGTAAAAAACATACATCAATTATCGAATTAAAAGGTGAATACTTCAGATGACATATTGTAACAATATGGCCTTGGAGAATCAGTGGCAGAGCCAGAAATTTTATGAAGGGTGCATAAAATTTATTCAAGTAATTAACAATATAGATCTTACGTATAGATCTTGCTCAACCTAGCAACTTTACCATGAACATTGTCAATAGTATTTTTCTACCAAACAAACTATCTAAAAGAAATTTCTTCAATTTTGATTACTTTTAGTTATAAAATGCATGGTTGAATTGTATAAACAAAAATTATATTTTCTAATGGATGGTTACTGATTTTTAAAAAACATATGCACACATTGAAGGAAAAATAACGCTAATTATCAATTTTTACTTCAATCAAAATCTATTTTCAATATATAAATTTTACTACTTGTACTTGAAACTTAATGTTAAGGTACTTTCTAATTACAAACTATCTAGCTGCATAGCTTGTAAGTTTCTACACTCCTGGACTCTCTAGAATACTTATGCCATTTAACTTATTCCAGAAAAGTAGCTATTAGCATAGCCAGTTAGACATTATGTGGGCTAAACTGATTTGTAGCTAGTTAGACATATAACCTTCTCAATAGCACCCAAAAAGGATCGTTGGGCTAAATTGAATGCATTTCTCGTTGGCTGATCGTTGGGATGGTTGTCGGTACTGGTAGCGTATAGAAAAGATATGAGAGTAGGTAGCGGCAACGGCATAGGTTTGCTCGCCGGCTGCATGGCTATTGTGTAGCGGCGGCTGGTGGCACGATGGAGGGAAATAAGAGAGGAAGAAAAGAGGGTCAGCAGACTTGCCGGCGATGTGGTTCACCGAAGCGTGGTGTTCGCCAGTGGTTGACCTTAGAGAGAGAAGAGAGAAGGAAGAGAAAAGGTACGGCTCATTTTTGCAAATACAGGAAAATGATTTAGGGTTTTAGGTATTAGGGTGTTATATGTATGAACAATAAGATTTAATCTCTGTCGTCGATCGCATGAGATCAATGACTGTGATTAAAATTGAGAAGGGAATGAAAAATTGATAAAAGATTAGGCTAGAATTGACATTAATTGGATATAAAAATGATTAAGAATCAAACAAATTGGGAAATTAAATTGAATTAGGGCTGCTATTTCAATAAATGTACTACTGACGTAATACTAAAAAAGAGAAAAATAATAAGATGTCGATATTAAAATAAATTATGTATGTAAAAATCAATGTTAAGTTAAAAAAACATTATATAAAACCGTTGATAGTAAAATTTAAAATAAATCAATAATAATCATAATAATATAATGTATTTGTAAATTGCAGATGTGCATATTTGTGAAAATAATTTAATAAATATTGACAAAATATTATATTTAAATTACATAAAATATAAAATTGTTTGATAAATATAAATTATCTATTTAGAAAGCATGACTGCGACACGTCGTTATTATTTGATATCAAAATAATACGTAAAATATATCAATATTAATTTTGGTAAAATAGCATCCTAAAAAGAGCATCGAGAGGTCAAAATTGGGTGCCAACACTACAGTAGTCGGAATATATATTTTCAAGAATTTACCGCCAAATATTCTGATTGTTTTAGTCACAAATAATATCGAAAAATTATTTTGTAAAAAATAAAAATGAAAAAGTAAGTTTTGGTATTTGGGTGTTTTTTATACAAAAAAACAATATTTAATCTCAGCCGTCAATCTCATGGGATCGACGGTTGTGATTAAAATTGAAAAGGGAATTGAAAATTGATTTAAAAATTAATCAAATTGAATTCAAAAATAGGTTAGAATTAACATAAATTAGATATAAGGTTGACTAGAATTTAAATAAAATTAAGAAGATAATTGAATTAACTTAGGCTGCTATTTAAATATAATAATAATTTCATAGTAATAATAAATTTAAAAATATTATAAAAATTGTTATTCTTACAATAAATTATGTATGTCACATATAAAATATTATATAAAAATTACCGATAATAAATTTGAAATAAATTAAGCATAAATATACTACTACTACTACTAATAATAATATTATTATTAATAATAATAATAAGGTGACATCTTTTGATTGTTTTCTCTATGATATTTCGAGAAAATGAATACAACAACTAACCCGATTTAGTCCCAAAACTTAGGGTCTGTGGAGGGTACAGTATACGCAGACCTTACCGCTGAGGTAAATAGGTTGTTTCCAATAAACCCTCGGTTCAAGAAAAATAGTCCAAAGCTGTCTAATTTCAAGAAAAATATTAGTGAAAATTGATTTAATATTGACTGTTGATCAAATATGATGAATGGTTGAGATTAGAATTGAGGAAATGAGTCAAATTGGAATTAGATATTGGGTTAAAAAAATTGAATTGGGGATTTCAATTGAGTCAAATTAAACTCAATTGACACAAATTGAGTATAAATGGCTAGAATTTAAATAAATTAGGAAAATTGAATTAAATTAGGTTGATATTTGATAAATATATTAACTACATAAAATTAATATTAAAAAACAAATAAAATTATTATATTTAATAATTGAGTAGGCTGGTATTCAATAAATATAGGAAAGCCGTAATAATAATAATAACAACAACAACAACAACAACAACAACAATAATAATAATAATAATAATAATAATAATTGACAATGTTTATAAATTATGGGCATGTGTGCTTGCGGAAATGATTTTATAAATATAGTAACTATATAAATTAATATAAATATAAATTATTTGTTAATTAGTTGGCACAATAGTCCGCAAAAAAAGAAATAGATATTAAGACTCGATATAAATAAAATAATAACATAATAATAATAACGAGGAAAATAATAAAACTCGATAGAAATTTAGTTTAAATGAACCAAATTGAATTCAAAATTGATTAAAATTGACATCAATTAGCTATAAGGTTGGCTAAAATTTAAATAAAATTGAGAAGATAATTGAATTGACTTAGACTGCTACTTAAATATAATAATAATAATAAATAAATATTAATCAACGACTGAGATCTAAAGATTAAGAATTTCATTTAAAAAATTGAATGGAATTTGAAATTGAGTTCAATTGGACACAATTTGGGCTAGGATTGTAATAAATTGGATAAAATTAGGCTAAAATTGTTATAAATTGGCAAAATCAAGCTAGAAAATAAATAAATTGGAAAAAACTAAAGTGACTAAGGCTGCAGATTAATACAATAATAATAGTAAAATAAATAATATAATTATTCTCAGATTAGTTATGAATAAATTACTTTAAAATCAACGATAACAATAATTTGAAATAGACACCGATAAATTATGAATATAAAATTTAAAATTGCTGATAATACATCTGTGATACCATCTATGTCAATAAACTAATTTTAATTTCTTGAGCATCTTTTGTTTGAAAATACATGTTCACCGATTTAATGTCTAATTTCTTTTTATTTTATATTTTTTATTCTTCAAGTTTATCCTTTTCCTATTTAAATTTTTTAAGTCACAAAAATCCTACGTAAATTCCCAAGAAATAATTTCAGCTAAATTTGTTGCAACACAATCCCCCAATAATTTTTCAAATAATAATTTCGTAGGTAAATTCTCAATAAATAATTTCAGCTAAATTTGTAGCAACACAATCCCTCAATAATTTTTCAAATAATAATTTCTCAGGTAAATCCCTAGAAAAATTTGCAGAAAAAAATTCTGAAATAATTTCACAGGTAATAAAATTCATTACATAAATTTCTACCAAATTATTTCTACGTAAAATCCGTAGGATAAATCTCTTGGGAATTTTTCTATGGATTTAATATATATATATATATATATATATATATATATATATTTATCAATATACCTGCGGATTTACCTAGAGATAAAATACTCATCAATATATTTTCCTAGGTAATGTCGCAAGTAATAATTTCACAGGTAATCCCCAAGGATAAATCTCCAGCAAAATTCGCAACACAAAATCTCCAAATAATTTCCCAGGTAATAAAATCCATTACATAAATTTTCACCAAAATATCTCTAAGTAAATCCGCAGGATAAATTACCTTGAGATTTTTCTATGGATTTAAAAAATATATATATTTGTCCATATACCTGCGAATTTACCTAAAGATAAAATACCCGTCGATATATTTCCCCAGGTAATGTCGAAAGTAATAATTTCCCAGGTAAATCCCCAAGAATAATTTTCCAGAAAAAATTGCAGCACAAAATCCCCAAATAATTTTATACGTAATAAAATCCATTACATAAATTTTCGCCAAAATATCTCTAAGTAAATCCATAGGATAAATTATCTAGGAATTTTTCTACGGATTTAAAAAATATATATATTTTTTACCTAAAGATAAAATACCCGTCGATATATTTTCCCAGGTAATGTCGTAAGTAATAATTTCACAGGTAAATCCCCAAGAATAAATTCCCAGCAAAATTTGCAACATAAAATTCCTAAATAATTTCGTAGAAAATAAAATCCATTACATAAATTTTCACCAAAATATCTCTAAGTAAATCCGTTGGATAAATTACCTGGGGATTTTTCTACGGATTTAAAAAATATATATTTGTCCATATACTTGCGGGTTTTACCTATAGATAAAATACCCGCCGATATATTTCCCCAAGTAATCTCGCAAGTATAAAACTGCGCAATATGGTGTCAAATTTACCTACAGAATTTGTCGCAAATATATAGTTCGCAGGTAATAGATTTTGATGTTGAGGAATTTAATATTTTCGTAGGTAAATTCGAATGTATTCCCTGCGATATTATTCCCTAGGTAAAATCCCCATGTAATTTATTGTTTTCTAGTAGTGACTTGGAATTATTGGCTATGGTATTTGCATTAAAAATTTTGCATCACTATCTATATGGCATGCATGCAGATATCTTTTTCGATTATAAGAGCTTGCAATATGTGTTTACTCAAAAAGAAATGAACCTCAGGCAAAGGAGATGGCTTGAACTGGTCAAGAATTATGACACCAGTCTTCAGTACCATCCAGGTAAAGCTAATGTGGCTGTTGATGCTCTTAGAAGGTTATCCATAGGAAGTATGGCTCACGAGTATGAAGGGAAGTGGGAGTTGGTGAAATATATTCACCATTTGGCTAACCTTAGAGTTCGTCTCTTAGACTCTGAGGATGGTGGTTTATTTGTGCAGAAAGTGGCACAGTAGTTTTTGGTGCTAAAATAAAGGAGAAGCAAGTGTTGGATCCTGTCTTGATGAGGATCAAGGGTGATGTAGGTAGGCAGAAGGTGATGGCCTTTGAGATTTGTTGTGATGGTACCTTGCAGTACGAAGAGAGGTTATGTGTTCCCAACATAGATAGATTGCGAGAAAGGATCGTGGATGAGGTGCATGAGTCGCGCTATGCTATTCTTCCTGGCTAGACGAAAAAGTATCATGACCTTAAGAAAATGTATTGGTGAAACAATATGAAGCGGGATGTGGCTAGTTTTTTAGCTAAGTACATGGTGTGCCAATAAGTGAAAGGTGAGCATTTGAGGTCCGTAGGATTGTATCAAGAAATTGAGTTGCGATTTAGAAATGGGAGGTGATCAATATGTATTTCATTATTGTTCTTCCTCGATATCGAAATTAGTTTGATTCGATTTGGGTTATCGTGGATAGGATGAGAAAGTCTGCTCACTTCTTGCTAGTGCAAACAAATTTTTTGGTAGAGGATTATACGAGGTTGTACCTCCATGAGATTGTAAAAATGCATGGGGTGCCTATTTCTATCATCTCGAATCATGGCACGTAGTTTTCATCTTATTTTTGGTGGTCGTTCCAGAAAGGTTTAGGGACTAAGGTGATTATTAGTATGGCTTTCCACCTACAGTCGGATGGTCAAGTAGAAAGGACTATTCAGACATTGGAAGATATGCTCCGTGCTTACATGATTGATTATGGTAGTAGTTGGGTTGAGCATTTTTCTCGTATAAAGTTTGCATATAATAATATCTACCACCCTAGCATTGAGATGGCTCCATTTGACGCATTGTATGGTAAGAGGTGTAGGTATTCTCTTTTGTGGTCCGAGGTTGGTAAGGCGCAGATGTTTGGCCTGAATTTGGTTCACCAAGCCATGGATAAGGTGAAGGTGATTTAGGATAGGCTTAGAGCCATCCAAAGTTGCCAAAAGTCTTATACGAATGTAAGGCAAAAGAAGTTAGAATTTGAGATTAAGGATAGGGTGTTCTTGAAGGTATCTCCCATAAAGGGAGTGATGCAGTTTGGGAAGAAGGGGAAGCTCAATCCCCGATATGTGGGTCCGAACTTGGTTTTGAGAAGGGTTAGAAATTTTGTGTATGAGTTGGAGTTACCTTCTAGTCTAACATCTATTCATTTGGTGTTCCACGTATCTATGTTGAGAAAGTGTGTGGGTGATCCATCGCAGATTATACCTATAAAGGATATTGGTATTTCAGATTGTTTGTCTTATGAGAAGGTCCCGATTGAAATCCTAGATCGAAAGGATCATTGGTTGCAGACCAAGGACTTAGCTTCAATAAAGGTTCTGTAGAGGAGCCACAAGGTTGAAGAGGCTACTTGGGAAGTTGAAAGGGACATTAAGCCCAAGTATCCATTCTTATTTCTCGTCCCAAAAAATCGTGCGTCAAATATGTGTTGTTCTTAAAATATTTGTTTTCTAACTTAGTTAAAGATAAGAGTGGATTGTGAATACCTTGGTAATCTGTTTTCTATCTTAAGGGTAAGTGTAGGGATGTTTGGGAGTTTAATTGTGCTAGTCATTACTTTTTTCCATCATTCGAGGACATGATCCAAGTAGGGGAGAATTAAAACACCCTGGGTTTTGGCCTTTGGAAATTTCCTAAGTTTTGGACTCGCTGTCTTAGTAACGACTCACCATACAAGTCATATGGTGTGGGTACGGGTCAAATGACCCTAGTTGTAAGGAGTCCAGCGGATGGTGGTCGGATTTATATTGTGGTTACAGTTTGGTGGTACGGGTCATTAGGGGTGGTAACAGTTTGTTTGGTCAATCCCTTAATCAAATTAGTAAATTAGTAACTTAACTTGGCTTTGAGTATGAGTGGCTCACTAAGAGCCGTGGGGATAGGGTATGAGCAGTATAGTTGAATCATATGTTTGTCCAGTATCAATCCCTTGGTATTTTGTCTTGGGTACGACTAGGCCATGCGAGTCGTATGATTTGATAATGAGTGGGTTCAAGTTGTCATATGGTGGGCAGTTTATGGACGTCCAACTCCCTATTTTGGTGACGACTCAATGGTACAAGTAGTATGTTGCGGTCACGAGTCACGGGATCGACTCGTAACCACTTGCGGTATTTTTACAATTTTAAGTTGGGAGCATTCTGGATATTTCCCTTGTTAACTCCCTTTAACACCATGACATAAAACACCTTTTGGGACTTCATTAACCAATTATTCCCAATCAAACACTCATAAAATCTCTCTCAAACTCCCTTTCATGCAAAAGTCTAGGGTTTTATCAAGATAATCAATTAAGGCTTTCAAGGGTGGTTTGTCTTCGTCTTCCTTGGTGTCTAAGGAATGTTACTCCTCCCTCATTGTTATTTTACAAAGAGTATGTGTTTTAATATATGATTTTCATGATATTGTTATGGTTTAAAATAATAGTTGGGGTTTTTGGATGTTCATAGTTGAATAATGGTTCTCATGGTTTAATTATGTTTTCTTTCATGATTTTAGTATGATTTTGACATTGTCGGATTCATGTTAATGGTAAATGGATTTTAGGATATTATGAATTCCCCAAATTACTTGGTTATGGTTTTGAAACTTTTGTACCCTCAACCTATTTGTTAAAATGCCACTGAGAAGGATTTTGTCACATTTCTTGACTAATCTTGATATCTTTGCATTGCATAAATGGTAATGGAACTTGAATTGGTCTGGTTAATTTTAAACGGTTTGGAAAGGCCTTGGTCGCCATGGTTTTGGTTTAATTGGAAACTTTGGAGTCAAGTTAGTTTAATGGTTTTTGGTATGGCATAAAAGGATAGACTTGCAAGCTCTAATTTTGGTATGACGATACCAACGGCTAATGCCTAAATAAAAGACTCCTTGCTAAATGGTTGGAATGTGTAGTTGATTTTCATATGGGCTTAAGGAGGGTTGTGTTATCAAAGTCGTGGAAGGTGTAGGTCCTGGGGAGGACCAATACTGTAAACTCATATTTGCCGACGTAAGGTTTGGTCATGGTGACCATGTCTATGATATTACACTTTATATTTTGGAAGATGTACTAGTCATCTCAGGATTTTCTCCGGTTCGTGCGGCTAACACGCACTGGAGCCCTTTCAGTAGGGGGAGCTGAACCCATATAGCTCATGGGTGGACATTTAGGATGGCAGAGCTACACATCCCAGGTTAAGGTTTAAAATGCATGCTAAACCTAATTTTTTATCCCTGTACGATAGATATGTATATGTGTGATTGCATATGGTTATTTGATTTGTTTTGAGTAATGGCATTATTTTATCTTTATTCCTTAGTACATGCTAGTGTTCACTCCGCTAACCGTCTTTGGGCACTGTATCCCCACGCAATACAGGAACCGTCCATACTACCATTCCTCCTACTCAGTGACTTGGATTCGAAGACATTTCTGAGTCAGATTGGAGTGGAGCATACATACTCTGGAAGACTCCATTTTATGCTGTGGACTTTTTTCATTATATATTGTTTCTTGGATTATAGTTTTGGCTATAGTCTGGGACATGTTTTGATCGGATGTTACTTGATTCTAATTAGATACTTTCTCGGACCACTATGGGTATAAGCAGTGTCATTATTGGTGTCAACCTTAGTATTGGTATTGGCATTGAGGTTGGCACCGGTTGGATATTTGATTGAGGTTGTTGGATTATGATTATATACTTGATTTAATGTTTTTGAATTATTATTATTTTATCTTGTTATATGTTCGAAATTTATTCGACATAGGGTGCAGGGCGTTTACGATTGGGTATTGGAGGTGTTCTCCGGTCCTGGTTGGACTTAAGATGCCCGACACGACTAGGCACTGGTTCGGGTCGTGTCAATAACATATTTTATGAAAACACAATCCACAGTCTTAGGCACTATTTTCACCCTTTTGGATATAGAAACTTGGACTTTTACTAGCCATCCCTACACTTTGAAATATTTCAAGTTGGATTTCGTTTCTCTCATTTCTCATATGGAATATATCTTGTCTTATAATGAGGAACTCGATTGAGTATTCATTTTGCTGTAAGGCTAACTTGTCCCGACAAGTTCTGCGGTAAACCCAAACTTATAAGTAAGACGTTCGTCATTTCCTTCAATGTTTGGTTTTTTCTGCAATCTCATTTGATTGAGGTGAATACAGGGTAGTAGTTTGATAGAAAATTCTATTTTATAAATATATCTCTACAAAAGGAGATTCATACTCTCCAACCCTACCAATTCTCACCATTTTAATCTTTTGAATCAACAGATTTTCAACTTTAATTTTATATTGCATGAATGCTTCTATTACTTAATCCTTGCTATTCACCAAATAAACACAATAATATCTAGTGCAATTGTCCATAAAATTTATGAAATACTTTTTTCCACCATGAGATGGTGTTGACTTCATAACATAAATGTCTCTTTGAATTAAGTCTAAGGGATTGAAATTCCTTTCAACAAATTTATACGGATGCTTAGCATACTTCAATTCAACACATATTTGATACTTTGATTTATTGCACTCAAAATTAAATAAAATTTTAGACTAATCAGTTTTTATAAGGTTTGTAATTGACATATCCTAAACGTTCATTCCATAATTCATTTGACTTAAGCAATTAAGAATAAGCCTCAATTCTATCCATTTCAACAATCATTACATCCAGTTTGAAAAAACCCTCATAGAGGTAATCCTTTTTTACATACATTTTATTCTTGCTTATTACAACTTTCTTAGAAATAAACACACTTAAATCCATTTCTAATGAGAAGTGTTGTAGACACTAGGTTCTTCGTAACAGTAGGAACATAGAGAATATTATTGAGAGTCAACACCTTACTTAAGTCATTTTTAGGAATATCTTGCCACTTTCTTCAACCATGGCTATTGCAGTGTTTCCCATGAAAGATTATTTCTTTGAGACCAATGGTATTATAAGTATCAAAAGCATTTTTATCGACACAAATATGCCGAGTGGCTCTTAAATCAAAACACCATTTATTTGGGTGATTGTAGCACACAAATATTCAATCTTATCAGTTGCTTCTAACATATTTATCTGATTTCTTTTTTTGTTCTTCTTTAGAACTTGGCAATTTAGAGCTTTGTGGCCAACATCACTACAATTATAGCACTTGACTTTAAACCCTTATTTGTTTTGATCTTTCTCTGGTCTAGAAGATCTCCACCTCTTCTTATTATGTATGGCATCATCTTTAAAAAGATTTGTACCTCATTACTATTACTTTATTATGCAACTTATTATCCTCTTCGATCTCGTGATATCTTGAGATGAATCACAAGATCTTTCAAATCAGATAATTTATTTTCAAACATTTCATTTTGTGAAACATAAGGATCTCTACTTGTGAATATTTGTATTTCAAGTTTAGCCAGGCAAAAGAGCATCATTTGCTATCATTATTTGAAGTTCACACTAGAATTTCTTTTGGATTTCTCTGTCGATAACATTGCTAGAGCAATATCTGTATAACTTAATGACGCAACATTAATTGTTATTAAGATGATACATTATAATCGAATCAATTTGTTGTTTAATTTCATTCATCATTTTTTCGTTAACGTTTGACAAACACTTTAGTATTTCAGAATACTAACAATAAAAACTTAATCTTTAAATAACTTATTTCTAATCAATGATGAAGTTTTTATGTCTTCAAATCATAAACCGAATGAACTTTGAAACCTGATGAAGTTTTTTATGTTCTTCAAATCATAATCAAATTCAAAGAGAGTGAAAATTCAAAGGTTTTAAACTCCAGAAACCAATACAAAAAATTCAATGAATTGGTGGAGTTTTTATATTCTTTGAACCGAATTCTCAATCTGATTTCTTGGGAAAGTTTTTATATTCTTTAAACCAAGAAAGTAGAAATCAGAAGATTTAGTCTCCAGAATATCATACCCAATATAGATTAACCAAGTACTTAATTTTTTTTTTAAGATTGTTGTTTTTAGAGTATAGTAAAGTCTGTATTTTACAACAAGAACTTCAAGCACATGTTTAAACTAAAGTTGTAACGACCTGAAAATTTGATAAAATATAAGTTTTTATGTGATTTGACTATTTTACCCCTTCTCATATTTGCATTGTGGTATTTTTGAGGTGTGTGGGTGATTTACATGGTTTTCAATGTATTTTAGTACCTTTTGTGTGAAATTATGATTTTTGGTGGCTTCAAGAGCCTTATTATGGACCTGTGTGGTTATCTTTTGATCCATAAAATGGATGGCTGAACGGACTGTGCCAGTAGCTTCAAAATATCAATCTTAGGCAAGATAAATCATTGGTTCGGGTCCCGATGCACCCAGGCTCATTTTGACCTATTGGTTGAAAAGTTGAAAAATTAGAAATATGAGTATGGGATCCACATTTGGATGGAAAGATCTCAGATGAAAAATAAGACTTTGCCAATGGTATGGAACACCCATTTTAGGGTGGTAACAGATTTGGTTGGGTTTTACGATTTTTAAATCTCATTTGGAAAATTGCGATTTTGAATTTTGGAGGTCGACTCTGTGAAAATGATATTTTTTCTAAAATTCTAATATTGTCATTGAGTCTAAAGAATCGAATTTAGTGTGGTTACATAGTTCGTTTGCATATATCAGACTCCGAACGAATTCCGAACACCTCGTTGAAGTCCATTTTGGACATAAAAATCTAGTGCACTAGGTTGATGATGCAACCTAGAAAATAAAGGGTAAATCTCATTTGGCAAGGGATATTTATGTCTTATTTGCCTGGCAACCTGGTGCAAATATAAAAAAGCCCCTTTTTGCCCGATTTTGCTCATTTTTTCACCTTACCTCTTGAGAGTTAAATTCTAAAATAGTGTGAGAGCTTAAAAGTGAAGCTTCTGGGTGTTTGGAAAGCTATATTAATATTTATTTCTTGATTCTTTTATGGACTTAAGGTGAGATTTCATATTTTTCTTACTTTAATTCTTGATTTAATTGCTCAAAATTTCAAAAATCTTATTATTTGATTTATCCCCAATTTCACTCATTTTTACTTGAATAATGTTCCTAATCCTATAATTACTTATTTTTCCTTGATTTCATCTTCAACCCATCCCTCGATTCTTGATTTTTTAATGGGTTTCAAAGGTTTTACCTGGTAAAGGTTAAAAATGATTTTTTTTATTTGAACTTCGGTTTTGACTCGATTTGACTTGGATTTTCAGTTGTAGATTCCTAAAGGTATGGGGATACATTTTTGAAGTAAAGCTATGATTTGACCTTCTTTTTTGAAAATCTATTTCGAGGGCCTATTTTGACCCCGAATCAAAAGTAGGCAATATAGGTATTGTTGGGTTTGTTTTGATGCACAAATTCTATATTTCTTGATTTTAGTTGATTTTGAAATCATTCGTGATAAGTAAGATCATGGGTTCAAAGTGTAGCAGACCGGTTTTGGCATTCGAGATAGGTTATGACTTAACTCTTCAAACTATACTGGGTATTTAATTTATACATCAAAATGCATTTTAAGGGTGAGAACTAATCATGAAATATGGCTATCTATATATTGTGTCATGTGGGGGCCTAAATGTGATGTTATTATTGAATCTGAGATATCATGTGATAAGTGTGACCATGAGGGGTCTTATGTGATAATTTGATAGCCTTGAATACCTTAGAATAATTGTATTGTGCTGTTAGAGATGCCTATTGTGGTGACCTTAGCATATTTGTGATATAATCATAATTTATGGGCATGTGAATCGTGTGGAAAATTTATAGATAGTGAAAATAGTGAGTAGATATTGGCTTACGTGGTTGTGGGATTGTAACATTGTGGAAATACTTCATATGGATTGGTTGTGGAAATACATCATGTGGATTGATTGTGGAAATACTCATTTTGAATGGATGTGAACCTTTCATCATCATTCTCATGTCATCATATGCATCATTTCACTTATTTGTTTTATTGCTTTATATTTACTTATTGTCATATGTGTGTACTTGATTTATGTCTTATGTTATATATGTGCTTGAAAACATTGAAAATACTGAAATTACTAAAAATATTGAAAACACTGAAAATACTGGAATTACTGAAAATATTAGAAACATTGGAAATACTGGAAATATTGAAAATACTAAAATTACTAAAAATATTGGAAATATTGGAAACACTGGAAATAATGAATATTGCTCAAGGTTGTGTGCCAACCTTAAGGTTGTGTATCAATCTCAAGGGTGTGTCAAATTCAAGGTTGCATGTCAATCTCAAGATTATGTGCCAATCTCAAGGTTGTATGCCAATCTTAAGGTTGTGTGCCAACCTCGTGCATCATCATCATCATCACATCATTATCGTTATTATTATTATCATCTTATATATTGCATTTGTTTTATTGTGTTGACGTTTGATTGAATTTACGTATTGACTTGCTATATGTCTACTTGCTTTATACTCTGTTACTTGTACTTGACCATCCTCTACTATCTCAGAATTTGTTGCCATAAATTGCTTTGCTAGAACCCTTAAATCAGTCCTTAGTAACACAATTTCTTATGCTACTGTATCATCAGTTGCTCTCTGGTCGCAGGAGGAATAAATAGCATAAGTACTAGATTCTCTCTTAGCATCTTGAGTTTTCCACCCTTGGTTAGTGAGTGAGATCGATCTAACATCTCCAAATCTACCTCCCAACATAGTCTCATAAAAGCTCCTCCAGAGATGGTGTCTACCATTGCTCTAGAGCTTATGTTCATGGCTTGTAGAATATCTCCGACAAGCTTTTCACTGAATACTTATGATTGGGCACCAAGTTCAGTTTCTTCTTAAACTTGAACCATACCTCGTACATGAACACTGATTAAGCTACCTGAAATTATAGATCTCGTCCTTAAGTTACAACATCCTTGACGGAGGGAAGAACCTGATTAAGAATTGCCTGCGCAACTCGTTGCAAGTTGTGATAGAGCCTCTTGGAAATTCCCTTAACCATAAAGATGCTTCTCCTATAAGTGAGAAGTAGAAATGCCTCAGTCTAAGTGCTTCTTGATTTACCCTTGGATTGGTATATGAGTTAAGATCCCAAGGAAATTTGCAATGTGCAAGTTTGCATCATTGGTAGGCAATCCTACAAACAGACCCTTCAAATTTAGGAGTTAGATCATGGCACTCATAATGTCAAATTTGATGACTGCGGACAAGACAGGAGGTACTATGGCTCCATTCTCTGTCGGCTCAACATATCCCACATCTTCCTCATCATCGATGTATGGCTGTATATACTGGTATGATGGGATAACATGAACACGAGCACCTCTATCTCTATTCTGATTCCCATTGAGTGTTTCTCGGTAGTATACTTCTTATCTCTATTCAGCTAGATTCGCATCCCTAGATATCCTCTAAGCTTCTTTCACAACTTTCCTTTTGGATTTAGTTTGAGATAAAAGCTCACCAGACTAATGACCAACATTTTCTTGTACTCCTTCGGTAGGAGATACAATATCACGAACCCCTTTAGGAATATCAACTCTTTTTGGCTCAGGCATCCTACCAGGTGTTTGTAGGATCCTCTTTGGGTTCAGATCTACTGGGATTAAGAGAGTACCTCTACTCCATATGCTAGGCATACACCGTCGTATGCCCCATTAAGAATAAAAAGAAAAACTAAAAACCCAAAAATTGTAATAACCTTAATCCATAAATCAACACTGTGATCCCTGGAAATGACGCTAATTTCTTGATGACGCCCAAGCAATACCTCTTTTTAGATGATGGTACGATCACTATCAAGATATAGTAACCTAACTATGATTTGACATATCTCAATGGTTACAGTATCTAGGAAAAATAGGAAAGTAAATAGGGGGATTTTCTTGTAGTCATATCAAACATAGTACAATATTAACTTGGTTGAAAATCAGTTATAAGTGAACACTAAGATTTTGTTCCCCCTGGCATCTCAACTACATAGGTTTATCATATGTTGTTGAACCAACCTAATACCTTGCATGCAGAACTAGTAAGTTATGTACCTCCTACAGTGTTTTGGACGTGTAGGAGAATTTCACCCTTTACCTATTAAGTCTCAGGATGTCGCGTTACAAACCCTTACCCTGGTCCCAGTTAACTATCACCTTTTGAGTCTTAAGTTATTAGATAAAAGCTAGTAATCATTCAGATATACCGTTGGACTGAAACGGATCAACTATTAACTCACAAATTACTGTTGTCCTTACCCTTTCCTTGTCACTACCCCTTTGTTAGATCAAGTAGCAATATCTAGGCAGGATCCTAATGTGTGCACCCACTAAGAAATCAATCATATCAAAGATAAAGCAATACATGCCATGGGTATTAGTTCCTATCAACTCCCGCACTTTCCTTATTTCATCAATTTGTCAGAGTTTCCATAACCCTAGTTATAGGTTTTAGCCGCTCATGTTTGTGAAGAAATAAAAAAATTCATGTTGGAAAGAAAAGATGAAATCACAATGATAAGTTGAAAGAAAACCCACAACCATAAACTGAATAATCAATCTAAGTTAATATAATGAAATCTCAAGATCAAAGATGGATCTTGAAATCAAAATATGTTTCTAAGTATTGAAAGTGAATTTTTTTACTAAAAAGTACATAAGGGGTAATTATAGTACAATAGAACACCATAAAAACTAAGCCCGAACAAAATAAGAGAAAATAGGGTCGGTGGCTACCCGCTTCCTGCACCTTCGATTTGGTCATGGCCACAGGTTGTAACTGTGGTCTGCTCTGGCAGCAGGTACAAATCAACTCTTGGGATTTTAGGCTTTCTGGTACCCTCTTTGTCTACCTGTAGTTTGTAGGTCAACATGTGGTCTACAGGTTAACTTAGTAGGTACTGAGAGTCAGTTTTTCAGCTCTACTTCTAATCTCGAACATGCATTGATCACGATCAAGATAAAAAACATCCTCATCATCCATAATCTCTCTAAAAGTGGCCAAAACACCCTTTTCATCATTTTCACAAACTTATCATCTAAATCATGGATTTTTGTAAAACATACCCAAAATAGGTCATAACTAACAAAAGGCCTCAGAAACTTGAATATTTTCCTCGTTTTATACATCCAAAGTGCTATATTTCTATAGCACATCACGCGTATACATCCATTATGGCAGAAAGTAAAAGAATCTATTACGGCGTCCTATACCACTAGGAATTACATCTAAAATAACATAAATTAAAGAACTCATCACCGTGTCTCATACCACCGGAGAGTGTATCAATAGATCAAATCATCAACATATAAAAATATATAACCAACTCACAATTATCAAAGGTTTTCACATTTCCCATCCACGGTCATTTACCAAGATCCATAATCATCATCAATTACCACAAATGACATAACATATTCAAAAGTAATCATAACCATAGTCATATATTCATTTAGATATCTATGATATCAATACACTCTATCTAGTCATCATTAACTAACCAACACTTATTATTAAGATACTAATTCACTCGTCCTTATTGGATCTCCATTTATGGCCTAAACGATTCTTTACATAAACCTTAACCATGAGTTAGCGCTAACAACTATTCACTAAATAGCCAATGTCCATACCCAGTCAAAATGCACTACTAATTCATAGACACCATTAGACCCAAGCTTATATCTAGTTATCATAGACGTACTAGTCATTATATAGAAAAAGGTAACATATCCCCTAATGGACATATCATTCTATCAACCAACGTCTTTTTCTATCTAGAATCATAAGCTACAAATCCTCATTTTGCAACCCAATAACTTTATACTTAGTCATTGATACCATTATTCATCACCAATGCTAACCTACTGCCACTATTGACCACATAGCAACCATAATTGCTAGTTATCACATATCAACTAACATAGTCCATTATCTATCATTCTAGACTTCTAGTCATCAAGTAAATTACAAATTAGTCACTTAGTAGCCAACTAGTTACCACACAACTCTTTTAACTAGGAAATATTCCTTAGTTAATCCCTTTATTCAAGCAAAAAGTACCCACTAGGTGAATTCTTATTTCTACACAAAATTCCACTTGCCAATTAGCTTTAACTCTATATTCAGGATATTCTATTTCTACTCACCATTTAACAGTAGTGAGAACTACACCACTAAACAAGTGATTAGGATTGAAGAATTATAACCGACATCCTATGCTTAGCATCATATCTTCAAGGCACACACGGATGTAATCATATAAAGTCATAGTCACACATAAACATATATACATATGTTTACCATACATAACATCAATATATCCTCCAGATGTATTGGGAATTATAATATTATCAGTCTATCCTCCGGATATACCGACATCATTATGTAATCCATATATCCTCCGAATGTACCGGGCATCATAATATCATCAATATATCCTCCTGATATACTGGACATCATATTGTTATCAATATATCCTCCAAATTTACCGAACATCATAATATTATCAATATATCTTATGGATGTACCGGGAATCATAATATCATCAATATATCATCCAAACTTGTCAGGCATCATCATAATATCAACATATCCTCTGAATGTACCAGGCATCATAACATCATTAATATATCCTACGGACCTATCGGGCATCAAAATATCACCAATATATCAATCGGACTTACTGGGCATCATAATATTATCAATATATCCTCCAGACTTAGCGGACATCATAATATCATCAATATTCACCATAGAATAAATATTCATCATAACATTAACATATATATATATATGTATATATATATATATATCCAAATCATTGACAAATACAAGCCCCGCAAATAATAGAGTGTAAGAGAAGCAAGGAAAGGCATATCATAGTATCTCACCATTAACATAAGTACATGAACATGCATATCCATATGGCATGAACAGTCACACATTACCGGGCTCGACATGATTACTAGCATGATCAATTACTAGTCATGGTTATACTTTCTAGAATCTCACTTATTAGGCATGATTCACAACACTAACACAAAAGGAATTCTTTGGCACAAACAAAAGTTTAGTATCTAGGCTTGAGCATAAATATGAGTATTTACATAATCCAAGACTCACATAGTAAACTAGCCAATAGGTTAAGTAATAATATAACCATAGGTTCAATTTACAAGGTTTTCCAATGTTATCCAAATAATGAAAATAAGATAATCAATAGAGTGCATACATTATTCCCAAAATCAACATCATAAATCAACCATTTACCGGGTTTAGCCATATATTACCAAAAGCATATTTTAGGCATTCAACAAATATCTAGGTCGCTAATGAAGCTACATAGTTCAAGCTTAAGGCGGATCAAGTTTCATTTTTAATATCCCAAATTATGTTCTTCAAGTCTAGCTTCTACCCTGAATTAGACTAAGTTATCTAAATCTTATCTTAAAGGCTTATCAATCTATACTAGTTTTATAGGATAATTCTTCCTCAAGTATTACTCTTAAGTCATCTAAAGAATCTAAGGCCAATTCACAACTATGCATATCTAGGTCGTGAACAAGATCACTTTCATCTAACTATAGAAACTAGAGCATTCTCATGCTATTCACGAGATAACAAGTCTAACTAACCAAGGTTCTAGACTATGAGTCAAATATCACATTTTATGTGTTCAAAAGCCTAAGTGATTCAACTAATCCCAAACATTACCATCTACCATTTAAACATCTAAGATCCCACCCAATCTTATCAAGAAATCACAATTATACCAAAATAAAGCCCAATCTAGAACAAATAAGCCTAACCTGCCTTGTATCTAGATATGGCTCATGAACCAACAATCTTTTCTTTTCCTTTTCTCAAAGATTCTTCCATGAACCAAGCTATCAACAACATAATCTATGCATTATTATGAGAATATCAACACCCACATTACACCATTGTGCTTTGGGTCCAAAATGATACCAAAAACCCCCAAGTGGGTCCTACATATAAAATATGAGTTTTCAAGACAAAACCATTGTTTAAATACCATTAGGGAGTTATAAACCTCAAGAAATGCAAACAATCATATTTAGGGATAAAACCAAACCTCAAGCCATTTGTGATTTTGGGTCAAATATTTAAGAGTTCAACACTAAAATTTAAAGGATTCATACCTTATATTCAATGTTAATCATGATTATGCAAGTTACTCAAGATCCCAATCAAAACCCAAGCCTCAATTTAAGGTCTATTGTCTCTATTAGGGTTTTGGGACTCAAGACCATGGGGAAAATGGTCAATTCTCAACAAAGAAGACCATTTAGACAATCTCATCCCAGGCCCTCAGCTAGTACGATCGAGCATCCATGCATGCCACAATCAAGGCCATCATGATCATACTAATTCCTCTGCAATAGCGGTACCTTACTATACTAGGCGATGGCTAAAACTTAGAATTTGATTCCAAGTTTCATCCAAGGCCTCGAGATGAATCTGGGGTACAATATGGGTAAACGAGATATACAACCAAACTAATTTTGCTGTTTTGGACATGTTGGTGAAGTTTTATTTTCTATAGGTCATTTTGACAATTTGTGGGCCCTACACTTAAATTTCAAATTTATTAACTTTCTGGCCAACTGGTCAAAATATGTTAGGGTTTAGTGGGAACCGAACCAATGGTATACCCAACCTACAATAAATATTTTAAAGCTGCTGGTGTAACCAAAATTCATATTTGATAGCATTTGACTAAAGTTTTTGCTTGATGGCCATTTGGAACCAGCAAAGACTTTAAAATGGGGAAATGGTTCTGAAAACCAAATGGACTACTTGGAAACTGAACTGTCAGTTCTAGCATGTCATAAATGACTTGTAGAAGTTATGGAAAATCTCTAATGACAAATATAAGTAGAATCATAAGAAATGACCAGAAGGGTCATTACATTTGTGAATTTAATGCATGGAAGGATGATAGTGAAGGAGTATGCTTTGAAATTAGATCAGTTCTTTCATCATACTCCTGTGGGAGTGTCTATCATGAGGGCTAAAATAAGGAAATTTACTTCTAGTTTATCTCGTGAGTTGATTTTAGTGATCAAGGATACCTTGTTAAATAAAGACATGGACATCTCTAGACTTATGGGATACATGTAGAAGGTTAAGGAGGAGGAGGAAGAAGTAAGCAGAGATGGGGGAGAGGTAGAGTAAGAAGTTTTGGTAGTCAAATTAGGGTGAAGGTCAGTATCAAGGTGGTAGGGATTAGGGAAAATGGTCTAAGAAGAAGTGGGCCAACTCAGGTTCCTATTCGATGGCTAGTGCTCCTTAACTAAAGCTATTTAGAATCATCATTTTCATAATGGTAATGTTTATAGGGCACAGGGTCCTCAATCTCAGGAAAGTAGGGCCCAGTCAACTTCATTGCATCCCCCTTATAAATTTTGTGGTAATTTGCATCATGGTTTTATGAAAAGAGAAAGAATCGATGTTTCAGTTATGACTAGTAGAGACATATGTTGAAGAATTACCCTCGGGGAAAAGTTGCTTCAGGGGATAATAAGATTTTGGTTGCCACTTCATCAGCTCCTGCACCTAAGGGTTCTACTTCTAGTGTCGGCACTGGCAAAAATTATCTGTATGCTCTTACTACTCGTCAGGAGTCTAAGGCATTACCTGATGTCGTCTGTAGTATGTTGAAACTCTTTTCTTGAGATGTGTATTTTTTGCTTGATCCGGGGTCTACACTTTCTTATATGACCCCATTTGTGGCTATGGATTTTAATTTTGGTCCCGAGTATATTTCAGACCCTTTTTTGTTTCTACCCAGGTGAGTAACTGTTGTTGCTAGGAGAGTCTATAAAGTTTATGTGATATATTTTAGTGGTAGGGAAACTTTTGTAGATCTTTTTGAATTATAAAAGATAGATTTTGATGTTTTAGGGGAATGGATTGGTTGCACTTGTGCTATACCTCTTTAGATTGTCGGATTCATAATGTCATTTTTGAATTTCCTAATGAGTAAGTTATTGAGCAGGAAAGGAGTTCCCTAGTGCCTAAGGGGAGGTTCATATCATATCTTATAGCTCAAAAATTGATTTCCAAGAGGTGTCTCTATCATTTGGTCTGGGTTAAAGATTCTAATTCAGAAGGTCCCTTCTTACAACCTATTCCCATGGTTAGTAAATTTCTTGAGGTTTTCCCTAATGATTTTCCTGGTATCCCTCCCGATAGGAAAATTGATTTTGGGATTAATCTTATTTTGAACACTCGTCTTATCTTTATCCTTCCTTATAGAATGGCTCTGGCTGAATTGAAGAAACTCAAGGAGTAGTTGAAGGATCTTCTTAACAAGGGCTTTATTCTCCCTAGTGTGTCTCAAGGGGTGCTCTTGTACTTTTCATGCATAATAGTATGGTTCTCTTTAGATGCGTATTGATTGCCAACAACTGAAAAAGGAGATAGTGAAGAATAAGTGCCCTCTTCCTAGGATTGATGATTTGATTGACCAACTTTAGGGGGATAAGTATTTCTCTAAGATTGATCTTCAATCGGGCTATTATCAGTTAAATATTAGGGAGGGGGATATCCCTAAGACATTTTATTGTACTCGGTATGGGCATTTTGAGTTCTTGTTTATGTTTTTTGGTTTGACCAATGCCCTAGTATTGTTTATAGATCTCATGAACCAGGTATTTCATCAGTTTTTGGACTTATTCGTAATTGTATCTTTTGATAATATCTTGGTGTATTCAAAGAGAGGTGGAATATGCAAATCACCCTCGTGTTATGATGTAAACCTTAATGGATCAGTAATTATATGCTAAGTTTTTAAAATGTGAGTTTTGGTTGAATGTTGTTACCTTCCTAGGTTATGTCATTTCTAGTGAGGGGATCATAGTGGATCCTCAAAAAGTTTTGGTGGTTAAAAAGTGGGTTAGACCCATGACTCCAACTGATATTCAGATTTTTTTGGGTTTAGTGGGTTACTATAGCAGTTTTATAGAGAGCTATTCATCTATTGTTGCGCCTTTGACTTGGTTTACTCAAAATAAGGTGAAAATTCTATGGTCTGATGCTTGTGAGGGGAGTTTGAAAAGATAAAAGATAATTTAACTTTAGCTCCGATCTTGACCCTGCCCGAGGGTAGTGATTGCCTTGTGGTTTACTGTGATACATCCCATGTGGGACTTGGTTGTGTTTTGATACAGCATGTCAAGGTGGTAGCGTATGCTTCTAGGCAGTTAAAAGTTATTGAGAGGAATTATCTAACTCATGATTTAGAGTTTTTGGTTGTGGTATTTATATTGAAGATTTAGTGGCATTATTTGTATGGGGTCAATGTTGACATCTTTTCAAATCATAAGAGCCTGCAGTATGTGCTAACCCAAAAGGAGTTGAATCTCAGGAAAAGAAGATGGCTTGATTTGTTCAAAAACTATGACATGAGTCTTCACTATCACCCAGGTAAAAATAACGTAGTTGTTGATGCTCTTAGCAGGTTATCTATAGAGATCTTGTCTCATATGGATGAGGAAAATTAGGAATTAGTGAAGGATATTCACCATTTGGATAATCTTGGAGTTCGTCTCATAGATTCTTAGGATGGTGGTGTATTCATGCAAGAGGTAGAGAAGTCGTCTCTTAGTGCTGAGGTAGAGGAGAAATAGGTGTTGGATCCTATCTTAATATAAATCAAGGATGATGTGGGTAAGCAGAAGGTGATAGTTTTTGAGATTTATGGTTATGGTATCTTGAGGTACCAAGGGAGGTTTGTGTTCCCGATGTGGATGGGCTACGAGGTAAAATCTTGGCTGAAGCCCATGAGTCACGTTATTCGATTCACCCTAGTTCGAAAAAGATGTATTATGATCTTAAGGAGATTTAATAGTGGAATATCATGAAGAGGGACTTAGCTAATTTTGTGGCTAAGTTTATGGTGTGTCAGCAGGTTAAAGTGGAGCATTTGAGACTTATTAGGCTTTCCTAAGAGATTGAGTTGCCTGTGTAGAAATAGGAAGTAATAAACATAGATTTTGTAACCAGTCTTCCACGATTTAGAAACTTGTTTGACTCTATTTTGTTCATTATGGATAGGATGACTAAGTCTGCTTACTTTTTGCCAGTGAGGACTAATTATTCTGCTTAGGATTATGCATGATTGTTTATTTAGAAGATTGTAAAGCTGCATGGTGCTATGGTTTCCATTATCTTAGATCATGGTGCTCAGTTCTTATCTCATTATTAGCGGTCATTTCAGTGAGGTTTGGGGACTAAGGTGACCCTTAGTACCACTTTCCCCACACAGATGGATCGATAGGAAGAAAAGACCATCAAGACTTTAGAGGATATGCTTTGGGCTTGCGTGATTGATTTTAGTGGTATTTGGGTTGACCACTTGCCTTTTGTAGAGTTTGCATATAATAATGGTTATTATTCTAGCATTTGTATGGCCCTGTTTAAGGCGTTATATGGTAGT